>NW_007385542.1:0-3069 GCF_000475195.1 Diaphorina citri
TGAGAAGAGTACTGAGGGTGACATAGGCTATTTAAATTTGTCATATTCCATCCCGATTCAAAATGGTAGCACCTCAAAATTATGACTCTTATGCCACGCTGATCCCGTACAAAGGACGGGTCAACTACTAGTTTTATATTATAAGAACAAGATCCATTCACAGTTCACACACTGATCGCTCTATCTCGAGAACCACAACACCTAGAAAGCTGAAATTTGGTGAACAAGATCCATTCACAGTTCACACACTGGTCGCTCTATCTCGAGAACCACAACACCTAGAAAACTGAAATTTGGTAGGAATATTCCTTTTATGGTCTAGGTGTGCATATTGATAATAATCGACCGGGTCCATGTGTGTGGTGATAAATACCTACCAGCACAACGTAGAGAGTAGAGTTAAATAAAAACATCATTAGTCAATTTATACAATCATCATCATTTTCAATCTTGTGATTGGTTGATAGCTCTCCACTCCTCCCTATCTGAAGTCTTCCTCTTCATTTCCGGATATGAACAGCTTCCGGAGTATTTGACTACTTGGTCGATGTAGCGGGCACGCAGTCTTCCTCTTCCTTGCTGACCCTCTCTTCTACCTTCAATTATTGAAATGATGAAATCATTATGCCGATACACATGGCCGATCCACTTGTGTCTCCTCTCCTTTAGTATTCTCCAAATCTGTCTCTCTTCCTGCACCAGCTCCAACACTCTCTCACTCGACATTCGCTCCGTCCACTTTATCTTCATCATTCGCCTCCAACACCACATCTCAAACGCTTCAATCCTCTTCTTGTCCCTTTCATTAATCATCCAAGTCTCAGATCCATAAAGAGCGACACTCCATACCAAGGTTTTGATGAGTTGCTTCCGGAGATCGCGGTCAATGTTATTGGAGCATAACAGTACCTTCTTCTTGCAGAATGCTAACTTTTGCTTGTGCTAGCCTCTGCTTGATATCTAGTGTGCTTTGTGCATCCTCGGTGATGGTGCTTCCTAGGTATTTGAAAGTTTTGGTTTGCTTTATCTTGACATTGTTGATAGAGATGTTAACTTCTTCTGGTTTGTTGGAACATACCAGGAATTAAATGATTTACAAATGTGGGAACCTAATGAAAATATAAATTTAAGAGACGAGAAAGAAAAGAAACGCGACGAGGGAAGGCGAATTTCATTTGTCACTTTTTTATTTTAATAATAATAATATCTAACAACAACCATAAAAGCTCCCCATTCCCCCAACATCAATGTCAAGATTATGCTGAGTACATTAGCATCATGACCCAAATTTAGATTCCTCATACAAAAGAGAGAACAGACAAGAATAGAACAAGACTCGAAAGTTTCGTGTTCAACAACTTTGCTTCCTTTGCGTTGCACCTCCTTCACTTACGACTACGAACTCCGCTAACGACTTACATCTCCTTCACTAACGACTACGAACTCCGCTAACGACAATTCCTTCGTTTACGACTACGATTTTGCCAGAGATCTGCGCATGCGTAATCGTAATGTCTAAAGCTGTATCACATAGTCGACTGAAACCGTACACTGTCTGAACAACATAGATTCACCTCTTCACCTTGTTGATCGACGGCATCGAACATGTGTGGACACAGCTTAAGACTTGATAATCAGCCGATGATTGCGCCTGACCCATACATTACCATACGTACAAACAGAGATCTCGAGTAAAACCATGAATAATAAAAAAAAAAAGGACCGATTGCAATACTCTCTCATTACTTTAGTAACAGAGAGTAAAAATAGTAAATACCTAGTAGGGCATTTGCACTTTACACCCACTTTTCACCATGATCTGGAATGGGGTGAGTGGCTATACAGAGTAGCTTTAAAAGTATAAGTATAGCTTTATCAACGTCATATCACAGTCAGTGTGGACATGACCTTTTCACCAAGTAAACTTTTCCAAAAATAAAACCGGCGTGTAAACTAAGTTGTATGCATTTAATATTAAAGTCTACATCGGTGACACTTGCAACACGTAAACGCCTTTAGGAGAAACACGATGGAGAAATTATCGTAAAGGACAGAGGTTCCCAATCTGTGGTACGCAGAAGCATTTCTGGTGGTACGCGAAGAGATTTGAAAACCTCATTTTTATGATTTATCTCGTAAATACGAAGAACAAATCCAGTACCCGAGTTGGGAGAGAAAATTTTTTACAATGAATGTACCAAAAAATGTGACATCGTACTACAATTAACATTTCGCCTACGGCACTATAATATCTTTATTTCACCCCCAAACCACACAAAATTGATGTTTGCTGGTACGCCAAAAGAACCTAGAGGTGTCAGGTGGTACGCAGTACTCAAATGTTTGGGAACCCCTAGTATAGGATATGCAATAAAATATTATGCAATTGCCAACACTCGTGATAGGAAATGCCTTTCCATTTGTCACTCCCCGTCCCGTCGACCGGCGAACAAATATAAAGAATAATACATCAACAAATCAGTGGAAACAAAATTGATTATAATACACGTTGTACAGACTCACACGCCAAGCCTCATGCACACTGAGAAAACGAAGGGCTAACGTGGAAAGTAAAATTCGGTGAAATTGATAGGAGCTTCAACAACGGAGGTCCAAAGCTGTGTCTACCTACACTCAGAGTCGACGCCGTTGATCGACCATCGATCGAAATCGGCTGAAACCGTACACTGCCTCGACAACATTAGATTCACCTCTTCAATCGACGGCGTCGGCTATGCGTGTACACTCTTTTACTGTCCCGAAATCGAAGCGAGAAGGAGGACAGGATAGGAGAATGCCAGCCGTTCCGAGAACGAAGCCGCGACCTAGCGCTTACAAGGCAGGCGCGCTACAGTAGCTTCTCCAAACTAACCGGACAGACTACTAGCTTTCTATTGATCCTATTCCTATACACTACCGTTCTTTTTTTGGGGGGGGGGGTCTTCAACTCTTCAGACCATCTGGAACTTCAGGAACGTTATTTTCTGAAATTTTACGTCTATTGCAAAGTCACCGATAAGTTCTGCTGACTACTCAGTCTGCACGAGCTTTCAGCTCACAATAAATCGC
>NW_007385543.1:0-1087 GCF_000475195.1 Diaphorina citri
AATTCTTCTTTGAAGTGTTTTCTCAAGTTTATTGAGATAGGGGCACTAGTACCAAATAACAATAATAATTAAGTGGTAATATGATTGATGCGGTAGGTCCAATTATTTATTATCGGAAATTATATATTATCGAACCCAGGACCTGAGTTTTATCATAAATAGGAGAAAACCAGCCGTTCCCAAGAACGAACCTGTTTCACCATCCTCTCGGTTTCAATTTGGACTTTCAAGAGTTTCAATTTTCAAGTGAACATTTTCACTATGGTACACAATGTTTCCGGCCACCCTGTATATATTTCATGATGGCCATATTTATTTATCGGGTAGAAAATTTAATAATGATGTTTGTGCTGACCTCTGCTAGCTTTTTTTTCCTGTAGTTTATATTTATGACCCTATAAGCTGGGTCTCCCCATGATGTTTTTACCCTCTACAGTCCACAGTGGGTCTACAGTATAGTGGTTCTCAAAGTTGTTGCCACCGCGGCACCAACTCCCCCAAAACACGTTAATATTGGCAGTTAGATGTGCTTTCAAAGCGCCGCAGGTCTTTTGTGCCTTAATTTGGCCAGCGATCTTTCTTTGCCTCATCAGTTTTGAGATTTTGTGATCTTCTAAGAAAAAATCCTAAATCTCGCGGCACACCTAGGGGGACCTCACGGCACACAGTTTGAGAAGCACTGGTCTACAGTGACTTGAGTGCAGACATAAGTGCGCTATAAAATACGGTGTCATTTTCTATTTATGTCCAGCTTAGACCATGTCCTGTTTAGTTTATCGATGAGGGAAAGAGAGAAGGCTGACCAGTGACCAGTCTTTGTTTGAAGAGGTTTTATATTTATAGAGTGAACTGTAACAACGGAGGTCTTATCGTCCCGAAGTGGACGAGAAAAGGAGAACCGGATAGCAGAAAGCCAGCCGTTCCGAGAACGAACCTTATCGGATCTGGATAAAATTGCTTACAAGGCAGACGCACTACCCTCTAAGCTAGCTAGTCTTTACAATCCATGTCGTTAATCTAACGTTTTGTATGTCTGTATGCCTTCAATGTTTACCTCTAGATATTTTAACGAATAAGCAGTTTTTTT
>NW_007385543.1:1116-3069 GCF_000475195.1 Diaphorina citri
CATTTTCAATAACTGAACAAAAGATCCTTTCGATATCCAGCTATACACAGAGAGAAAGATAGGAAGTGAGAGAGAGAGAGAGAAATAAGGAGAGATAGGTAGACATTTTTATTTAATGAAATTAAAAAGAAAAAATACGATTTGCTTGTTATGTAAAACATGAGTGGAAAAAGACTGGGAGTAAAAGAAGGAGAAGAAGAGGAAGAAAAAAAGGAGAAGAATCTAAAGAAGAAGAAGAAACTGAAGCAGGAGAAGAGGAAAAGGTTAGAAAATCCAAAGAGTAATTGAGGAGCTGGGTGCAAAAAGGGCAATAAATGAAAATCATCAAACTGAGATATTTAACTTTAAAGTTTTCAATTTTTCATCTAAATCCTTGAAAAGTATGTTTACAAAAAACGCTGTAACTCATCGAAAAATAATAGAAAGTAAAAAAGTTATCACTGCAGTTCAAACGCTGGAAGATAGAGCGCACCACGTTCTATTAAAAAAACCGTTTTACGCAAAAAGGGCAAAAAATCCATATTTCCCTTTTTGCACCGAGCTCCTCAATTAAACATTTCCCAAGATCCCAAGCTAATGGTAATGTTTCCATAATAGCTACCTAGTACTTACCTACCAGCTACCTAACTCCTCCTACATTCATATTGTACCAGCTATACCCAAGTTCCAGGAAAATAACATTTTTTACGAATTTTACGATGAAATGTCACGTATTTCTCCAAGGTCTGACGATTTGATTACTGTTATTTGGAGTTAATAAGTAATTAAACTCCTGATTCCCTCCCTTTTCCATTATTTTCCTTCCCTACTTCCTTACTCTCTCCCCTTTATCTTTCCCTCCCTCTCTTTCTTTCTTCTCTTCGTTTTCCCTCCCTTGTACCTGCCTCTTCCTTTTTTTCCCCTTCTTTTTCAATCCCTTTCAACATACTTTTTCTTTCTTTTTCCTCTTCTTTCCTCCATTTTCAATTATTTACTCCCTCTCTCCCTCTTGCCTTATTCTTCTCTCCCTCCCTCTTCCTCAATTTACCTCTCCCTCCCTACCTTTTGACCACAAAAGTGACAAGGATGTAGCCCAAAACTTTTGGTTACGATAGGTGCTGCGTTTGGCGGTATTTTGACCGCTTTTGGGCGGGTCTCGACCCCTTTTGGCGGTTTTCAGCTATACTGTGACTAAACGGTTAGATATATTGTAAAAGTTACAATAGAAAAACACCCAAATAAGCATCATTTAATAGGATAAGGAAAGTCGTGTGATGTTCACACCAGATTTTTTTTTTTTCAATGAAGGCCCTATCTCCATTCTCTCTCTCTCTCCCTCTTCATTCTTCTCCCTTTTTCAGCGTCCTTTTCTCGTCATTTCTTTCTCTCTCTTCTCTCTTCTCTCCCTCCCTCTCTCTCTACTCTATCTTTCTCTCCCTCAATACATCCCTCCCATTCTCTCTTTCTTTCCTCTCTCTCTCTTTCTTTTTTCTTCTTTTTCTCTATTTATCTCTCTCTCTCGCTCATTCTCTTTTTCTCCATCTCAGCTACTTCCGGGCCTTCAACGACCTCAACCAACCGCTCTTCTCTCTTTCTAACCGTCTTCATTTTCTGGGAACAAACACTGCCCTTTTAGCCTCTCTTTTTCTTTCCTCTTTCTCTCCCTCTATCCTTCCTAAACCTCTCTCCTATTTCCCTCTCTGTTTTATCCCTTCCTTGAATTTCTGGGAACATAGTTCGAATTTCAAATTCAATAGAACAGACGCTGCTCGGGTTGAAAGCTGGAAGAAGATAATGAATTCAATTTAAAATAAGAATATTCTTTTCAAGTGGGGCACGTTGTATAAAGTTTTACATAGTAAAAGCTTAGAGACGAGATGCCACAGACAGCCTAGTTACCTTCTGGAAGTTCTGGAGAGTATTGCGTCTGCGTCTGCCTTGTAAGCGCTAAGTCGCGGACAAAACCTTAGAAGT
>NW_007385544.1:0-4663 GCF_000475195.1 Diaphorina citri
TCCCCCAGCCAGACTAAGCTGGTCTACTCCCTGTGTAAAGTCCCCCAGCCAGACTAAGCTGGTCTACTCCCTGTTTAAGGTCCCCCAGTCAGACTAAGCTGGTCTACTCCCTGTTTAAAGTCTCCCAGCCAGACTAAGCTGGTCTACTCCCTGTTCAAAGTCCCCCAGCATGGCTTGTATCAACTATCGAGAACGATAAGGGAAAACCCCTTAGTGGGGGGTCATTGCAACAGCGGTATCAGTTGAGTTAGAAATATCTACACATCGATATAACGAGTGATATAAATAGTGGTTAACCCTTTACTGCTGAAGTGAGCTCGGCGCTAGGTCGTGAATTCGATCCACGGTGGATTATTATCAATTATAGTTCCCTTTATTAATTTTTTTAACTTTATACACAAAGAGTCCACATGCGACTTAGGTGTAGGGGCAAACAGCCCTAAAGGATGGGTTGAGCTACTAGGAATCTCTTTATCGAACGTCTTTAAACAGGATAGGGGAAAGCCAGCCTTTCTGAGAACGGACCTTATTTGCGTAGGATAATAGGTGAATAGGTCTGATGCGGCGTCAACTTGACGTTCACTCTGCGTCAGGAGTGGGGGTAAAATGTGGAAATTCAACAAACACGACGACATCTAGTGGAGAAATTACGAAACATTTTTTTCATTTCCCTCAATACAATTACAATATGGCGGAACCTGAAGCTACTCGAGACTCGCATCAGGGATTTAAGACGCAGCGTTGACGCTAAAGTAGGGGAAGTGGAATGAAAAACACGCGTCACTTCACGTTGGGTTCGCATCGCACCCACGTTGGAATGAAAAACAGACCTTCGATTAGCATCAAGTACAAAATCGGTTTGTAATTCCTCCGCTAGATGTCATGTTTGTTAATGTTCGCTCCCCGGTAGGGCAACCTAGCGCTTACAAGACGAACTACCGTTCAAGCTAGCTAGGCAGGCTAATACTGTCTACTGTAAATACCTACACAATCTACAATACCTGCCTCGGTGGCGTAGTGGTCAAGACGCTCGCCTGGTAATCAGGAGGGCGTGGGCTCGATCCCAGCCGAGGTATGGAATTTCATCCTCATTTATTTGAGAATTTGACCACATAATAATGGAGCTCTAAGGGTTAGGTGGTAGAGAACGCCTAAGGCGTTAACCTCGCCTAGTGGTTGCCTTCCACTCAAGAGTCTATTATTATTATTAATACAAAGTATGTAAAATCCATGTTGAACTATGTATAGTACAATCAATACAATCATAAGTCCGCTTAATTAGCTACTTGGGAACTACGGTAGTTTATCAGTACACATGTTACACCTGTTTATATCACGAAGTACTCAGATATTATCACCTGTAGTATACACACAATTACCACCTGGTGACCTGTATCTAATCAGTGAAATAATACCTTGGGCAGTGGTTACTACACTGATTAGTTGGACCCTTACCTGACTTTGTTTCACTGTCGGAGAAAGCACTGTGCAATATAGCTTCCCCTTTTAGAGATTCTCTACCATTGCACATGTGACATGTTCGGCAACAATGCCTATTTTTTTGCTGTCACATTGATCTGGACAAGGAGAAGAAAAGTTATTTAAAACTCTGTACGTAAAACACTCTGTAAAACACTCTTTGTTTATTAGACCAATCACATGCAGTTTAAATTTATTACTCTTTATTGTTATTAATAGTCAATAAAATTATTAGGTTGGTATTTTCACTATCGTATTGACCTCCTGGATCTATGGTTTGAGTATTTTTTAAAAAAATTCCGACCACCCTGTATTATGTGCATATAACTACATACATATAGTACATAGGTACAAGTTAGTCACACTACTAGGTATGTATGTAGTTATGTATCTACTACCTAGTCATTGTAAATATTGTCTCAATGAAATAAAATTTTAAATCAATCTCTCCTCACTAAAGTCTGTAGTCCAGGGCCGAGATCGCGATATTGTGTCTGCGTGATGGGCCAAGGTGTTGAACTAAACTTGGTCACTTAGTCAGGAATGGGCTATAGGTCTCCTAAATAAGGGCTGAAGTAGTCATGCTATTGCTATTTTCAAGCTGGGTTGACTGCGTTATAGCATACCCTGTCTTATCGTCCCGAAAGCAAAGAGAGACAGGTTAGGAGAAAGCCAGCCGTTCCGAGAACGAACCTTAAATATATTAGAGATTTTCTTAGAAAACCTAAGCTGAAGATCTTTTTTCCTCTCCTTCTTTATTCCTTGTTTTTAGCTAAATCCCCTTTAGGGGTGAGCTATCGCTATTGCTATTTTCAGGCTGGGTTGACTGCGTTATAGCATACCCTGTCTTATCGTCCCGAAAGCAAAGAGAGACAGGATAGGAGAAAGCCGGCCGTCCCGAGAACGAACCTTAAATATATTAGAGATTTTTCTTAGAAAACCTAAGCTGAAGATCTTTTTTCCTCTCCTTCTTTATTCCTTGTTTTTAGCTAAATCCCCTTTAGGGGTGAGCTATAATTTTTCCTTAAAGCGCGTTTTGCCTGTACCAAATTTATATTTCAATAATTCAGATTATTTTGTTTTTGATTTCAGATTTGACATCGGCACCTCTGACCAGAAAACTCGCCCAAAGAACCAACTCGAAACGGAATCTCAAAAACTAATCCAGACCAGAAAGACAAACCAAAAAGCAACAACTGGTGAACCAAAAGGAAAAGAAGTGAAGAAAGCCAGAAAATATCCAACTGTCCTGAAACTGACTGTCTGGTACCTACCTATTCGTTAACAGTTTGCTGTCAGTTTCAAATACCCATTGAAACTGACTAGCTGCAAAATTTGATAACTTCGTTAAAACAAGGCCCAATTCGTCCAAAGTATGTAAAATCCATGTTGAACTATGTATAGTACAATCAATACAATCATAAGTCCGCTTAATTAGCTACTTGGGAACTACGGTAGTTTATCAGTACACATGTTACACCTGTTTATATCACGAAGTACTCAGATATTATCACCTGTAGTATACACACAATTACCACCTGGTGACCTGTATCTAATCAGTGAAATAATACCTTGGGCAGTGGTTACTACACTGATTAGTTGGACCCTTACCTGACTTTGTTTCACTGTCGGAGAAAGCACTGTGCAATATAGCTTCCCCTTTTAGAGATTCTCTACCATTGCACATGTGACATGTTCGGCAACAATGCCTATTTTTTTGCTGTCACATTGATCTGGACAAGGAGAAGAAAAGTTATTTAAAACTCTGTACGTAAAACACTCTGTAAAACACTCTTTGTTTATTAGACCAATCACATGCAGTTTAAATTTATTACTCTTTATTGTTATTAATAGTCAATAAAATTATTAGGTTGGTATTTTCACTATCTTAACGTTTTTATTAGAAACATTCTTTCGTTATCAAAGGAAGATAATGAAAAAATGGTCCCGTTGCAACCAACGCGTTGGTCGCGGGTTCGATATCCGCCCTGGGCGAGCTTCCTTTTCTCTTTGATTTGGGACGATAAGACCTCTGTTGTTACTCAGAAGATTATTTCATGTTATTGTAAATCTTAGAAATATGAACAAATTGAAATTAATAATTTAGACTTGATGCATTTAAAGATCATAGGTACTATCATCTGATGAGAGACATACTACCGGATGGGCATGCTACGACCCAGAGCACACGAGTCTAATGTAGCAGTTGTTTCATTGCTGGGAAATGAAAACGGCGATGAAACACTCATCTTTGAAAGTGATACAAGCCAGCCTAGTTAGCTTAGTTGGTATTGCGTCTGCCTTGTAAGCGCTAGGCCGCGGGTTCGATTCCCGCCCGGGGCGGATTTTATCCTGATGGGATAATATTCTTTCTCGGAACGGCTGGCTTTCTCCTATCCTGTCTTCCTTCTCTCTTCGATTTTGGGACGATAAGACCATAGCAGTTACAGTTCCGTCAAACCTCTTAGAAAAAAAAGAGTGATACAACATGCCCTAAAACTGTGTACTTTGCCCCCCAAATCGACTGATTCAGATATTCTTCTTTTCCCTACCCCACACATCATTATCGATTATCCGTCAAATTACAGGTGATATCAATTAGAGATGATAACATAAATTATTAGGAACCGGTGGCGTTTCAACGGAGAGGTTGGGGGTTCAAGTCGAATCCAATTTTTTTTCTAGCCGTTGTTTTTTTTTTTTTTTTTTTTAAAAATACAACCAAACTAACTGCTACTTTAAACGAGTAAAATCAATAGGTTTAGGAGCAATAACCGCAAGAGCGAGAGAGGGGGCTGCAGCTGACTAGCTTGGACTGTAGACATCAGGTTATAAACTAAAGGTGCGAGCAAACCTAGAGGGTGGAGCAGGATTCTATACCGGCTAGGGAACCAAGGAGTCAACGCAGTGAGACGTACGGGGGAACACAAATTTGGAAGTCCACCCCACTACGTCGGGGAGCAACACAATTAATCACCCCTACCGCACGGGAGCTGACGAAGCCCTAAATACGCGGGCCCATGCTCATGTAAATTATTACTAGTAGGGACCAACGCCCCCTGGCCCCGCGAACCTCAAACCACACCGACTATTCGCTGTCCATAGTCAATGCTTCTTAAGTCAGGTGTCCAAACTTTTTTATGGCCGGCGGAGCACGCAGCAATATGCTGGTAAACTCTACGGC
>NW_007385544.1:10710-12846 GCF_000475195.1 Diaphorina citri
TAATTTTATAGAAGCAAGAGTGTGAAGAAAAAGTTAAATAAAACAAGTAATATTTTTATACTATATGGATAGATCTCTCTTTGTTAATTTTGTTAACTTATGCATATTTATTTATATTTAGTCCAACTTATTCATGTATTATTTTTTTATATGTCAGTACGTTTTTACTAGCAGATGCCGCGGCGCCGTTTACAGTTCAAGTTGGTTTGTGGTTGACTGAACTTTTGATATATTGTGCGTACACAGCCATGTTGTGCTAACTGACAAGGGTCGATAACGATACATGGATCTCGGTCACCAAGAGTTTGACACGAGGGCGCTTTCTCGAAAGTCCACGAGGCGCTTATCTCGAAGGTTCATGAGGCGTATCAAAGTAATATAAAGAATGGCGTAAGTTATATTTAAGGTTGTAAAAAATTTAAAATAATATATGTAGTTCAACATAAAAGATAATACAGAAGAGATAAATAATTTTTAAGGTTTCCCAACCCCCTGCTGCCCAAAATAATGAAAAAAAGTCGTGAGACCGAGGATCAATTTTAAAGATTCGTGAAAACATCAATTTTTAAAGATGAATCTAAAAAAAAATCGCGAAATAATAGATTTGCTTGATTAATAAGTAATTGTAGTTAACCAACATCTACCTCTGTCGAACCTGTTCAAAATTAACGAAACTCACGGAAATTCTGAATAAACTGTTGGAAATTTCATTTCTTTAATAAATGTACTCGAAAGTGGTAATTTAGGTCCAGTAGATCCTTGGGAATCACTTTAAACTTAGTTTCATACGTAAGTCGGATCTAGTTCGCTTGGGAGCGTAAAACGTGTACCTTTTAAGCGCTTAGTGCGCGGGGTTCGATTCCCGCTCGGGGCGGACCTTATCCTACACAAGTAACTGAGAAAATCGGAACGCCTGGGCCTTTCTCCTATCCTGCCCTCTTTTCGCTTTTTTTGACGATAGAACTGACTATTAGTGTAACAGTTACCTTTATCAAACTAGTTTTTCTTAAATCCATAAATTTACCTGCCTCGGTGGTGTAGTGGTCAAGGCGCTCGCCTGGTAAACAGGAGGGTGTGGGTTCAATCCCAGCCGAGGTATGGAATTTTATCCTCAATATAATTTGAGAATTTTACCACAATAATAGTAGTAGCCTACTGCTGGAGTAAAGGGACTTTTCAGTCCTATGAGAGCAGTATAAATAAGCACTATTATTATTATTAATTTGTCTATTTGGTCCACGATAATTCACGAATGGTTTGTCCGGCACCAGTACCTTCTTTGATTTGCCCAATTTTCTCATAAACAATAAATAAGTATATAACCTTTCATTCCAGAACAATATTGAGCTTTTATTGTCTATAGCCTTTAAATTTTTCTCAAAAAACAAAAGGGTATACCGAATAAGGCGTCCTTCCTCTACCTTTAGTTAAATGATAGCCATTTGTTATCAATGTGCTCTCGTGCATTACGAGTAACTGTTCAAGTTTATCTTGAAAATGCAACATTGAAGTAAAAATAAATTAACGTGTAGACAGGTAGGTACACAGGAGTACCTAATTAATTATTATCTAAGTTCATTGATTTATTTAATCAATTTATTAATTTTTCCTTAAAGCGCGTTTTGCCTGTACCAAATTTATATTTCAATAATTCAGATTATTTTGTTTTTGATTTCAGATTTGACATCGGCACCTCTGACCAGAAAACTCGCCCAAAGAACCAACTCGAAACGGAATCTCAAAAACTAATCCAGACCAGAAAGACAAACCAAAAAGCAACAACTGGTGAACCAAAAGGAAAAAGTGAAGAAAGCCAGAATATATCCAACTGTCCTGAAACTGTCTGTCTGGTACCCCTACCCATTCGGTAACAGTTTGCTGTCAGTTTCAAATACCCATTGAAACTGACTAGCTGCAAAATTTGATAACTTCGTTAAAACAAGGCCCCAATTCGTGCGCTCTTGGCCCTCTAATTTGTCTACGAGAGGTCCCAATTTGGCTGTAAGACGATCGAATTTGTCCATTTTGGACTGAGGAGACCGTTTTGAAAATCCGGATGGCTTTCGAGTGAAAACTGTATGACCTTCCAACCCGGTTGACAACTCCTACCACACCAATATTGGTCATCTTTCAATC
>NW_007385545.1:0-3068 GCF_000475195.1 Diaphorina citri
TCCTATCCTGTCTTCCTTCTCTCTTCGATTTCGGGACGATAAGACCATAGCAGTTACAGTTCCCTCTGTCGAAAAAAACATCTATTATTTCTAGCTAGATGATTGAGTTTGTGTATTTTATAGAATTCCCATATCTACTTATAAATTCTGTGTTAAGTGCCTACCTAAACGTTTCCCAATGGTCATCACCCCCGGCTATGTGATCAATAACGCGCGTTGTTAATGTAGGACCTATATGTATAGTTTTGGACTCGACTCGATGTGACCCTTACCTTTTTCCAAGAAAATTATAGTCGTCTAATAGACTTGCATGTGCTCATATATATAGGTAAGTACTTTCTGGCCTTTTTCGATAGGAGGGGCAAGGCTAATCGAATTGAAGTCATCTTTTTCTTTCCCTTCTTCTTCTTCTTTCTTGTTTCTTCCTTCTTCTTCTATACGTGGTTTGATAGAGGGAACTGTAACTGGCAAGGTCATATCGTCCCGAAAGCGAAGAGAGAAGGAAGACAGGATAGGAGAAAGCCAGCCGTTCCAAGAGCGAACCTTGTATGTTCAGGATAAAATCCGCCCCGGGTGGGAATCGAACCCGCGACCTAACGCTTTTTAAGCTGACACGCTACCCACCAAGCTAACTAGGCTGGTAATCTTGTCATTTAGCTGAAATTTAATTAATTACAGTTTCATTTGTCCTCTTGGTTATTGAAACTTTAACACTTCTATATTAGACGTACATTTGTCATCTCCACTAAAAAATTAATTCATTAGTGGATGTGACAAATCAAAGTGACAAACAACTCTTCGAAGTCTTGTTCACTTAACAAATTTATTAGGTAGATTCCTACCTACTTACCAAAGAGTTTAGTACAACCTATTATACATAGTTTGTAGGTACCTACTCAGTAAATTTCCTATTTATGAAGGATCTACCTACATTATTATTTAGGAACTCAAAACACAACAAAAATGCACAGCTAGATCCTATATGCGATTACAAAAGTACGAAAATCAGCTAGTTTATTTAGTCAAAGAGAAACAAAATGCATCAAACATACACATAAGGGGTAGAAAAAAAATACGTACCTGTACCAAATTTAGTATGATTTACACCTGCTAAAAGGTTCTACCGACAATAAGGCAAAACTAATAATTTTAAGAGAGACCCTGTTAAAATATGTACAGTAAAATGTAATAATGAATCAAAGGTAGCAAAAATTATAAGGCGGATGAATTACACAAGAAACATGAAAAATGTGATAGGTAAGCGTAATAATTGTAACAAGTCAAAATAAAAATATTCCCCTATAAATAAATATAAATAATTGGAAATGAAGAGGTAGATTTATTTTTGGAATGAAAATCAGAAACTAAAAAAAAAAAAAAAAATGAATGGAAAAAATATTTACCACTAAATTTACGAGTATTATTGTCAATAAACAATTTAAAAATGGTGATGGATGGAGTATTGAATTCTGTAAACGTACTGTTACATTAGGTCTCAAGGAGCCTGCTGCCTGTGCCATAAACTTTACAGTCTTTACACATTATGCAAATATCTTTCCTACGTCAAACAAGCTAGCCAATGATGTAATATTACCTACGTCATGCCTATTACGAAGAGAAAAATGTAAATTTAAGCCTCCAGTTCAGGGGAGGAATAAAAAAAAAATCGGCAGGAAATAAAGCTCTTCCTTCTTTTATGCCCTCATGTCTTCCTTCCTATCAACTGGATCGCGAGTGAAATGTATTTCAAGACTAAAATTTATAAAGACAGAAGATGAGCTAGTATGGAAATTGCGAGTAGAATTCAAGAACTCTGAACCTAAATTATACCTGGAGCTAATCAACTCTCATTCAGACAAGAGCCTCGAGTACTTTCTACATTGTCTACGAAGAAAATAAGCTTTGATAAGAACGCCTTTTGTCGAGGACCGAGGTTGTTAACTTTAACACATCAAGTTATTGTCTAACAAATGCAGCAGTCTAGTGCCTGTTCAGCAAAATTAAAATCTCGAGACCTTGTCAAGTACTCAGCAGAGCGCTTTCTTTTCTATGTTCTTTTGTTGTTGCTCTATTCATTAACTTTTTCCTTTCAGATTTAATCTCCTACTCTTTTCATATTCCGTTCATTATTTTTCTTCCTCCTACGTTCTGATAGCAACAGCCGAGTAGGAACAAAGTCCTTTTGGATACCAGCCTAGTTAGCTTTTGGAGGGTAGAGCGTCTGCAAGCGCTAGAGCGCTAGAGTGTAAGGGCTGTTTGCCCTTACACTTTGCTAGCGCTATGTTTCGGGTTTGATTTCCGCTCGGGGCGGACTTTATACTGAACGGATAAGGTTCGTTCTCGGCATGGCTTACTTTCTCCTACGAAGCACTTCTTCTGCCTTCAATTTTCGAGACGCTAAGGCCTCCATTTTTAACGTGTGTCCATGACACATATTGTAAAATAAATAAATTTAATTTAATTAAAACTTATCTTAACCAGAAATCTCGTAGTAGAGTGAAAAATGGGTTGAAATACAAAAATAGGTACACCATTACCTGTAAGGATACACTATAGGGTACCTAGTCATCATAGCAATCATAGGTACCAAGAACCTACCGGATAACTGCCCTCAGATATATGTAGGTGCTAATGCTAAGTCATATTACATATTAATATTTGCTATGTAGCTATAATCATGTACGTCAGTATGTAACCTACCTGGTACCTACAACATGTCTAATGAAGAACAAAAGTCACGTCGTATTTGATTTATCAACTGACACCGTTCCTTCCCTCTTCTCAATTTACCATAGTTAACCACATAATCGCATCATTCCATCATGTCAACTTCTTGTCTGTTCGAGTCCAAGCTGGTGTAGCTTTGGTTGGCGTTGAAATGGCGTAGCTCCGTATCAGCGTATGCTTCGAGCCAGTGATAGCCTAGCGCTCAAAGTGTCTCCAAAGGCTAAGGTCATCATGCTTCGTACCAGCGCAGCGGTAGCCTAGAGCTCAAAGTGTCAACCTCTCCAAGGTCAACTATCTCTCCCTCATCCAACTCTGGTCTTCTTCATCCACTGGATGTCGCG
>NW_007385546.1:0-689 GCF_000475195.1 Diaphorina citri
AACGCCTTAGGCGTTCTCCACCACCTAACCCTTAGAGCTCCATTATTATGTGGTCAAATTCTCAAATAAATAAGGATACAATTCCATGCCTCGGCTGGAATCGAGCCCAAACCCTGAGCGTCTTGACCACTACGCCACCGAGGCAGGTACGCCACCAAGTATAATAGAGGAACCTTTAATTGAATGTCTGGAGAAAATGATTCAGAAGAAAATACCATGGACCTGAGCAGTTTCCTCCTTAGTCGACACAAACTTCAGCTATCCCATTTACACGAGGAGGAAACAGCTCTACGTAAAAAAAAGGATTATTTTTTACCGTATTAGGTACAAATGCTAAGCTTGTCATAAATGTCGTTCCCCGATGAATTCACTACGCTAAATTTTATAAATTGGACTCGAACCACCAACCTGTAGATCCAGAGTTCACTGTGCTAACCAGCTAACCACTACAGCAGTGAGGTTGGCCTTTATTTAATTTTTTTTTTTATTTTTTTATCATAGCAATGAAACAACTACTACATTAGACTCGTGTTGCCTGCGTCGTAGCATGCCCTAGTATGCCTCTCATCAGATGGGCGAGAAGAGACTCAATACTTTCCATTTGGGTGCTGGGTCAACACGAGAACACCAGAAAGTAACCCGTCGCAATATTTGCAATCGAACAATGAGTACAATTTTATTTATTTTTT
>NW_007385546.1:1598-6501 GCF_000475195.1 Diaphorina citri
CATCATCATCATCATGAAAATCAATCCTAAGATTGGTAAGAAGCTCTCCACTCTTCTCTATTTGACGTCTTCCTTTTCATTTCCGTGTAAGAGTTGGATCCGGAATACTTCACAATCTGGTTGATGTAGCTCAAACGAGGTTTGCCCCTTGGTTCTGATATAATGCCGAAATGAGACCTAGAGGTTCTTTCACTTACCTTAATGGAGGCTTTGGTCGGATTACTGGCCGGCAGTTTGGCGGCCGAAGCCTCACTAATGCCAGTGTATGGCTAGCCCGGAATAGAATATAGGTACCCTGTTTATAATGCCGAAAATGAGACCTAGAGGTTCTTTCAGTTCACTTACCTTAATGGAGGCTTTGGTCGGATTACTGCCGGTGAGTTTGGCGTCACTGATGCCGGTAATCTCGTCGTTCTCATCGCGCAGTTTGAACTGAACGTCCCGGCCGCGCTGTGACGGCGGCACGTAGGCCTGTTTCGACGGCAGCGGTTGGGACGGCTGAATGCCCTCGACCGGTTTGTACGAGATGGCCGGGGCTTTGAACGTCCCCGGGGGGAAGCGCTGCCAGAGAACCTCCCAGAGTTCTTCCTGCTTGTTCCACGGGCGCTCGTACAACAGGGCGCCGCTGTAGTGCCAGATTTTGAACCTGAAGGAACAATGGAATGGGGGAGTTGCAATTGGGAAAATATTATTAATAAAAGGTCGATTCCTTCGTAAGAAGTTGTGAAAAATTTAAATCTGCGGTCAAAACTCCGAAAAAGTAACTTTAAAAGGTCGAAAATTCAATTTTTAATTGCCGTTCTAATGAAAAAGTTCAAAGAGTTGTGACGTCAGATTTCACGTTAAAATGCGCAGAAACGCTTCGCTTGCGCACAAACAAACGAAGCAAGAGTCATGAATTAAGACGTCATCGCCTACGGGAGCGTATGCCGTGACGTCAAACTTCACGATTTACCGGTATTTTTTAAATCGATTTATCTCGAAATTTAGAAGAGTCGTAGAAGAAAAAGAAAAATTCCGTTGGTCCTCATTTTTCCTGCTCTATGACTTTGAAACATCACCCAAGTATGCATCGTAGAAGAAAAAGAAAAATTCCGTTGGTCCTCATTTTTCCTGCTCTATGACTTTGAAACATCACCCAAGTAAGCGAAAAGAAAAATTCCGTTGTTCCTCATTTTTCCTGCTCTATGACTTTGAAACATCACCCAAGTAAGCGCAACTGTTCTATTTAATTAAAAAAAAAAGCTTTTTTCCCGAAAGATTAGATAAGAGCATGTACACACTACACACGTGTCAGTTTTTTTTCCCAAATGTCCTGTAGCAATGTAATTTAAAATGGTCTTCACACTACACACAACACGATTTTTTTTCCCCGAACGACACAAAACGTCCTGTAGGCAATGTAAAAATTAACCAATCAGATTGCTTTATAAAAATTAAACAATCAGATTGCTTTATAAAAATTAACCAATCAGATTTCTTTATAAAAATTAACCAATCAGATTGCTTTATCCCAGAGGTGAACTTAAACCTAGTTACCATTTTAAAATCATATTATGGACCCAGCCATAGAGAAGACTGATTCAATCTGAGTCATAGAGCTGATCTCGCCCATCTGATGAGGGGCATATTACGGGACGGGCATCCTACGACACATACCACATACCATATGAGTCTAGTGTAGCAGTTGTTTCATTGCTACGAAACGAATCACGAAGTCCTATTAGGTTTGTCTATCAAAACAAGAAGCACTTTCCGACCAAGAGATCAGGAGGTGTGGGAGAGAAGTAGTCCCATCACTTTGGAAAAAAGTAAGATGGAAGGTAGATGTTTGAGATTAATTTATTTTTTTTTTTTTTTTTTTTTAAGTTAAATTTATTAAGATTATGTTATATCATTATCTTTAGTTTTCAATAGAGTAGTGTCCCGGGGTGTTCCCTTGCAGGTGCTGGTTGGAGAGAACGAGAGAGCACTTGTTGCTGAGTAGATGTTCACAAGGGCACTGAATCACTGTTTGGTAGCAAGTTGGTTTCACTTGACCACTGGGTTCGTGAACCGACAGTGTGACGTGGGGCTGGCCTGGGCCAGTATAAGGACGAGATGACCAACATTTTTGGCCTGTCGGTAGGCCGGCCTTTGAGGAGGATGGTCGCTGGTTTGCCTAAACTTACTTGGGGGAACGTTATTCAGGAGAAGGTTCGTCCGAAAATATGTTCAGGGTAATGGGAGTGTAAAAACAGGAGAGAAGAGATCTTACAAAAAAAAAAAAATCCTAACGTGTGGTGGGAGATTGCCGATTCCGAATAGTTAGGGTCTTAGCTTCTCTCTTCCTTCTGTCTACGTATCTATTGGTCGTCAGGATCTTGCTTGTAATAGACGAAGATTGTCTATTTTAGTGTCCGTTCTTCTTTTTTTTCGATCCGTTGGGTGTGTTTGTTTTGTGTTTTTCTTTTGCAGGCCGGGACCGACCTTAGTTGGCGTCGGGAATCACGAATAGTCGTCTGATAGAGCAGGAAAAAAGGAAACTAGAGGGACCCATAAGAGTCTGGAGACGTAGGGTAAGTCGGGAGGATATGTTGGATTTTTGCCTGTAGGGTATTATAATTCGTAGAACGGTTGCGAGGGATGGTGAAGAATGGTTATGAGTTTTTTGGGGGATGGGTATCTTAAAGGAAAATATGGCTTGAAATCCCTGCATATAACTCGCTCTCTCTCTAATTTAGCAATTATTTTACGAAAGAAAAGATGTTATACAGGTCTGTTTACCTGTACGCCACTTATTCTTTAGTTACTCCACGAGGGGAAATCATCGTGTCTACACCTGTTGTTTGCGAGCATGATGCCTTTGTCAGTACGTAAAGTAAAGTGGTGCCCTCTCTTGTCTGATCAACAACGACCTTCAACCCGAAAACTTAAGCACCTTGTCGGGGGTAGTAGACTAGTGAATGTGCATCTTGTGTGTTGCCCGTTTGGAGACCTTTGAGCGAACTGGGATCAGAGTCTAGGACCTAGTAGTTGGTGGGCGTGTGGTCTCTAACAGGTATGTTGGTGCGTATTGTGAAGGAGTGAAATCTGTTGTGAACCTTTAAAACCCCGAATCTTATTACTCTTTTTTTTTTAGTATGTTTGTAGCTGCGAGGCTTTTTTTAAACTCCCTTTTTATTTTTTATGAGTCGAGTTAAGAGAGTAAAGACGTTCCAGTCGCCGTAAAAAGTCTTGAAGAGTCGAGTTAAATATGTAGGAAAGTACACAGAAACCCAGTTCTGTAAAAAGCAACGTTGGATGTCACGTACTACATAATTAAAGGGGAACTATCTTTTCCAGGCTAAGGCGAAGGTTAACTAGGTTTGTCATGGGGCTCAACACGCACTATATACTGAAACTAGACTGCGGAAACCAAAGACCAAAGTACTAACTACTGGTACTTAAAAGAAAGGAGTCGTTTTCAGGTTATAGACGCTCACCTCCAGGTTTGTTGATGTCTCAAACACATATATACGAGTAGGCGGTTCGTGAATGGTTAAATTTACTACTTTCGACACATAAGCGAACCCGTCGCGGAGCTTGTGCTAGGTGCAAGTTGGGCTGTGCCTTTGTAAAACGGCAATCCATTTCAATGTCGTCAAATGCCGATAAATCGGCCCTGGCGCGGACGGAACATTACGCGAGCTCAACATGCGTGTGGGTCTTTGCCTAGGGAATAGGATTTTGACTGCTTCCAACATCATATGTACCTGGGTTTTAGGATTCTCATGTCGGTCAGATCAATGAATTTTTGCGCTGGACGGAACATTCGCGTGCCTTACAAGTGCTGAGGCCCCGTTTTGACATTTAGTGATTTGACTGCTCGACCGAAACCAGATTTTGCTGGATCTAACTGAATTGGACTCTCGTTACCACTTTTTTTATTTTACTTTTGATTTTATTATTTCGAGAGGTCATCACTGCCTCTCGTGATCTACTTGCCCAAAAAGGCCCGTGACATTCTCGAATTGACGTCAATTATTCACATTAGAGAAACCCACTTTGTTAGTTAACCAACTAAAGTTTTCTTTACCTCGTCAACGTTTACCCCATTTTTAATATTTATTTACTGCGAGGGTACATCTTTCAACAACTTTTTTATGGTTTAGACTCCAGTTTGAGGCTTTTTTATTACATTTTCAGCTTTTTAAATTAAAAATAAAGAGCAAGATTACTTTCTCAAGTTTCTACACACTGCAGTCTGAATGGGTCAACAAAAAAAGCAGGCGATCCATCGCGGTCATACGTTCGTGCGAACGCCTCCTCGTCTTTCTTTACGCATCTTTGCATACGCGTGTTTGTGTAATTAAACAACGGACGCTTCCTCGAAACGAGCCCTGTAAACTACACTGCAGTAGCGGATGCCCTCGCATACGGCACCGCAGTTTCAAGTGCTAAATGGCCATAAAAAAATTAGCTAAATAGAGCCCTAGATCTACAACATTTTCTTTTTCTTTTTTAAGGCAGCCAGGAGTAAAAAGGACGAGATACTGAAAGGTTCTTTATTTGAATTTGGCTCAAATCTGAGGCTGGATTGGTAAAAAAGTAAAGTATTTAAATAATAAATGGAAAAAAAGGTAAAGCGGACACCGCGTCAATAAACATCATTGAGAACACATAACCGTCCACCGAAGCCGTTAGAATGGCCATTGCACCTCTGCACCCTCCACTTCTCATCTTTCGACTATCGGTTCAAACTGCGGGGACTGTGCTGCGAGGAGGTGACCAGAGGGTTACCCCTTGTGAAGTACTGTCGGTGGTGTCGCGGCGCTGACTCTTGACCGTTGCCCACTCAGTTAATTTTTTTTTTTTTTTTTTTTTTTTTTGTTTATAGTTCAATTCATTTTGGTAATTTTTCCTTCTACCCACAAAGTGGCGG
>NW_007385546.1:11049-12537 GCF_000475195.1 Diaphorina citri
AATTCATTTTGGTACAGTTTTTCCTTCTACCCACAAAGTGTGGCGGCAAAGCAGTCGTTACTTTTGTTGACGATGTGATCTGAGTATACCATACCACCATAACAGCATCCTAACGGGCAGGGCGATTATACGGGGAGTAGTCTCCGGCTCTAGTCGAGATACTGAGTCTAACTAGTCAGGAAGGAGATACCGACCCAGGTCTTATGACTCAAATTTGGTACATTGATCGCAAATTCCAGTGGAGACCCACTCGTGTCGCTCTCGAGTACTACCAAATTAAAAATATTTCTTTAGTACTAACCAATTAAAAAATAGTTCGTCTAGACTAACAAATTAATATCTTCGTTCAGCTACACAATGAAGAAATGTACGGGGATGTCCATGCAACACACGCAGCCCTTTTTTTTTGCACAAAACATCACACTTGCTCCGGTTAAATTTACATGTGACGAGGTCCTGTAAACCTGTTTTTTTTGGACTGTGGAAGGAGGCGGGATGTGGGAGCGATAGGATGTGAGAAGAGCCCTTTTTTCGAAAAAAAAATTAATTTATGCTTGTCAACGCGAATGAACCACTACAAAGTTTCAGTATCTGTCCTTTTTACTCCTTTGTTGCCTTAAAAGCAAAGGCAAGTGCTGAAATCTATGGCTCTATTTGAGCTAAATCTTTTTATGCACGCCATTTGCCTTCAAACTGAAGTGGCGTTATGCGGAGGGCATCGCTACTGCAGAATTAAGTACTGGAGAACGGAAGGCAAACAAAACGCGTTCGCAAAGACAGGTAAATTTGCAGTTTAGCTGCAGTGTTGAGAACCTTGAAAGTAATCTTGCCGTTAATTTTTACTTAAAGCTGGAAAATTTAATTGAAAAAGCCTCAAACTTAACTTGTTTTTTTTTTTTTTTTTTTTTTTTTTTTTTTTTAATTGACTCACCCGTTGCCAGTTCTCAGTCGCGGCGCTGTGGTGGCTGTCATGAAGTGTTCCCCATTGGGAGACCAGTGGAGGAGCGTCGTGTCAGGGGCGTCAAACTTGGCTATCAGCTTTCTACTCTTCACCTCCCACGTCTCCACGTTACCGGTAAGATTGCCGAAGCCACCTGCCAATACACAAGAGTTACTACAAATAACTGCGCCACAGGCGAAATGGAAAAAAAGGTAAATAATAAATTTATGAAATGAAAAAATGGTTAGGTCGGAGTCTAAACTCGGTTTAAGTTTATTTCTTGGAAAGTCATAGAGCAGGAAAAATGAGGACCGACGGAATTTTTCTTTTTCTTTTACAACATCTAGATCCCGAGATAAATCGATTAAAAAAATACCGGTAAATCGTGAACTTTGACGCCACGGCATACGCTCCCGTAGGCGATGACGTCACATCAAATGTCCCGAGCAAAGCTCCTTCGCAGGCAACAAATTAATGTGTTTGTGCGCATACGTTTCTACGCATTTCTTTCTGCTCCTCCGCAAGCGTGCTTGCATACTGGCGCTACC
>NW_007385547.1:0-3067 GCF_000475195.1 Diaphorina citri
CCCTTCCGTCAATCTGTCACTCTCTTGTGGAATTTTCTTTAATTTCCTTTTCATTTGTCTTTTCTAATCTGTCCCCATGTATCGCAAAAGTTACATTCGTTCGTCGAGCTTAACTTTTCTATCCAATCCTCTGCAACATGAAAAGTACGATTGAGTTTGGTAGATGATGCGAGTAATATCTATAAGTAGTATTATGTGTGGTTTGATAATGTTAACATTAGAAGTTAGAAGTTTTTCAAGTATTCCTTCAATGTTATGTACATTACTTAATATAAGTACCTAGATGCAATGTTATACAGATTATACACATTACTACCTAGAAGTAGAATAAGTAGATACTCGTATTTAGACTACATAGGTACCTAAATATATGGAGTTATAGACTATCTTCAAATCCCTAGAGTTAGTAAGTTAGTGCTAGAACAATGACTTGATATACGATTAGGATATCCATATTACTCACAGTTAGGAGTCAGAGTGAATGGAAGTTTTTTCTAAGGTTTCCGAACGCCCTGTTTACGTATTTAAAATTTTCAGACTTGCAAATATGATTATACTATCATTCAAGATAGAAAATTACTATGCATATCGATTATGTAGATAAAAAAAATTCTCGTATATATGTACTACCTATGCTCAGCGTATTAAGAGTCTATGGAACAGTATTGATGTAGAATTGTAGATTTTAGTATGGGGAAGAACGGATGGATTATGTCAAGATTAAGGTTTGGGTGTGTCTGTGTTCCACTGAGAGCAATAGCTTCTTCACTCCTTGCCCAAAAACAGCAGATTTATTTGCTGTTAACATGCTTGTCTCGTTGAAATTTACGTGGATTTTCCTGTTTTTCCTTGGTAAAGAGAAGGTTTTACATTTAGGTGTAGAATGGTAGAAAGTGACCTACGTTTATCGGTTCGAAAATTGGTAGAGCTTTGATATAAGAGGAGAGAAAAGCTAAATTCCTTTTTAAATTTGATATTTTACGTTATTTGAGGCTCTTTCTTATGGATCTGTCAACTATGTCTACCAAAAACTCGAGAAGTCTGTATTATCTTGTGACGTGTCTGAAAGCTCTTCTTGTAAAGAGTTCCCTCGACGTTGAAGAGGTAGACTGGCGAGATATTGGAGTAGAGTAGGTTAGGAATAGGAAATGGGGCAGATTTATTTGCTGCTAGCATGCTTGTCTCGTTGAAATTTACGTGGATTTTCCTGTTTTTCCTTGGTAAAGAGAAGGTTCTACATTTAGGTGTAGATTGGTAGAAAGTGACCTACGTTTATCGGTTCGAAAATTCGTAGAGCTTTGATATAAGAGGAGAGAAAAGTTAAATTCCTTTTTAAATTTGATATTTTACTCAATAGGGGAAAGGAAAAACAGATCGCTTTTATCTGTTTTTCCTTTCCCCTATTGATTTTAATTTGTTTTACCAAGTGTTGTGTATACCCTAAAAGTTCTAACTTTTTAATATTGATATTTTACGTTATTTGAGGCTCTTTCTTATGGATCTGTCAACTATGTCTACCAAAAACTCGAGAAGTCACAAGGTAATACATTGTGACGTGTCTGAAAGCTCTTCTTGTAAAGCGTTCCCTCGACGTTGAAGAGGTAGACTGGCGAGATATTGGAGTAGAGTAGGTTAGGAATAGGAAATGGGTAAGGTAGGATAGAGGATGGTAGATACTATCTACATACATCTACATATTTTCACAAATTTAATGTTTTTTTTTACCTTCTCGTTAAAATGTAAATAACTTCTGAGGTTCTGCTGAGATAAAATTTTGTGACTCGTCTCCCTCCTCCTTTCTTCCTAATTTTAATTTTTTCCAACTCCTGATTTTTTACACTTCTCTCCAAAGCTGTTTCCCTCCGTTATATCTCAACACCAAATACGGACACGGAGGTTATTTCTATGAAAAGATTTGCCATCTGGTCAGTTTTATCAGATTATGATGGCACAAATCCTCTGTTCCAACCTAGGATACTTGTGTTATTGTTTGGATATTGGCCCGAGAAGTGTGCTGCTTGGAGATTGAGGACGAAAACTTGAAAGATAGACAAGAATAATCTTCAAGTGTGGTCGAAAAAGGATCCGGATTGTTACCATTTGATATAAGGGATTTTCAAACCGGGATGTAATCTCGTATAGCGTATGGTGTTCTGATAACCGTAATCTTACCCGGATCAAAAAAGTTTACCTTGTGTGTTTATCCTGCCAGCGGATGTAATCTCGTATAGCGTATGCGTATGGTGTTCTGATAACCGTAATCTTACCAGGATCAAAAAAGTTTACCTTGTGTGTTTATCCTGCCAGAATGAGACTGACAAGTCCTGAGTGTGGTCGAAAAAGGATCCGGATTGTTACCATTTCCATTTGATATAAGGGATTTTCAAACCCGGATGTAATCTCGTATAGCGTATGGTGTTCTGATAACCGTAATCTTACCCGGATCAAAAAAGTTTACCTTGTGTGTTTATCCTGCCAGAATGAGACTGACAAGTCCTTTTGCTCTGAAATTAGTACACTTTGAAAAAAAAAGTACAAAATTAATCATGAGAAGTATTCTGTTGTCACCGTCCTATGATATGGGACCCATATTGTGGTTGGGTAAACAATGGCCCATTCTGAGAGACTTCACGTCTGGGCACTTAAGACAGAAAACAGATTAATGAGTTCTTACACCCTTGGAACACATGAAGTATTTAGATTAACATATCCATACCATGTAACATGTACGCGATTAACATCTCTACAACATGAACATGCCTAGATTGATTAGTCTGTTGAGCTTCGTATGAGATGGCTAGATGAGGCTTTGTACCCCCAGGCAAGACATCTATGTGATGAGGAACCACAGCCCTTGGCTGTAACCCATTCATATCTGAAGGAACCTTGTCTATTATGTCGCCCCAAAGAAGAAAACCCAAGATCGTTTGAAAGCTAAATAATGTGGTAATATATATTAGGGCAGATGATACATAGGTAGTGTCTCCTGTTTCTTTTTGTTCTTCTCTTGTTTTTCTCAAGTTCATTTGTAAGTAGCAGGTACGCATTCTAGGAATAGAATGTACAT
>NW_007385548.1:0-3067 GCF_000475195.1 Diaphorina citri
TGCAATACCTGGTATTCATGGACTCGAATCCTCAAATGTCTAAAATAAATAATTCCAAGTTCTCATTCACAGATGAGAACGGGTAGCATATTGGCGTATTTTCTTTCCCAACAGGAAATATTGGGGAATGAAAGAGATAAAATTGAAACGAACTCTCTTTCGTAGGAATTTCATCTGTATTTGATTGTGCTAGAGCGAATACATGCCAAGTGTGCGAGGTGAATAGAAGAAAATACATACGAATTGGAAAAACGAATAAAACACCAAGTGAAAGAGAATTACATTCGAAAAAAACCACCACTCTCACAATGAACCCCCCAATTCAAGAGAGGCAACCGTGTTGGGGACAAGGGGAGAAGGGGAAAAAGGGGTTCGGAAAGGTTGGAAATGGAATAAAATTGTAAATGTGGAATGGAAATGGAGAAAAAAGGGAACAGGAGAGCAAATAAAACACTCGGAGAAAAGCACCCGGATTCGACGCAAAGAAATGTTTTCGGTCTGTGAATGTTATTGCTCGAATTGTGAGTGGCAGGCGAGTTTTCAGAAGGAGGGCTCACAAAATTTCAGAAATTTCAGGTATGTCCAGAAGGCATATACATATTGAACAATTTTAAAACGGTGTAGCACCTTCATAAAAGCTCCATGTTAGAAAATGTTGAATTCGGTGGAAGTTGATGCTTGAGGAGTTCTCGTTCTAAAAGTTCAACTTGTGTATGTTCTGGGTTTCATCCATTTACTTTCATAACAGTTTCATCTTCTGCTGCTGTTGCTCCTTCTTCTTCTTCTCCTCCTTCTTCCTCTTCCCTCTCTACTTCCCCATCCCTCTTGTCATCTGAAAATTTCGTAAGCCTTCTCATCGCTAACTTTGTGCCCCCTGAAGGCTAACTCATAAATCCCGGCCTGGACGCACAAAAAAATTCCTCATGCCGTTTCTATTTCGGATTTCGTGTCACTCCTATTGGCTGAGACCTCCTTCTCTTTCACTAGCACATTTGAAATGGAATGGAATACGAAATGTATGCCCCCACTTTGCCCCTAACCCCCTTTAGGCCCCCTTCCTCTGGTATATTTTTCTCTGATATTATTTGTGTTTGTTATTGCCAGAAACATTTCCAAGGCGGGATTTAAATTGGGAATGTCGCCTGGTATTTGTTTCCTGATTGTTCCTTTTTCTATCTGGTACTTGTTTCCCACCCTCGAATTTGTCTATAGAGATGATCTTTACTTTACCCTTTCTCAAACATTAAGGTCAAGGGACATAGGTTAGGTACGTACCTATACCTATTATCCCTGATTAATATTTCCATTACTTTTGCAGTCAACATAGATAATAGGTATTTACTACGTACTTTCTGGGAAAAATTCAATATTTTTTATGAGAATTCTTCTGACCTTTTATGATATTAATAAGCTTTAATTTATTGAACATTGGAAAGACGTAAAACAAAGAGAAAAAATAAAAGGGAGGGAGGAATGGAGAGGGAGGTAGAGAGAAAGGCAGAATAACGAAAGAACACAACATCAATGATAATAATAAAATATTACGAGAATTTTTTCCAGAGAGAAAATTTCTCAAGTGAGAAAAAACGAAAGCGTACAATGATCTTGGAAGTGTCGCAGGTTTTTTTCCTTTTTCTCTTCTTTCTTTCTCCTTTTTTTTCTCATTTTCTGTTCCCGGGGTATTCTTTGTGGATCGATGGTGCCGCGCCCGCCTTATTTTTGTACCCCAGATATAAAATACCCCCTTTTTCTCCCTCTCCTACTTTCTTTCTTTTCTCTTTCCCCCTCTCCCTGATGTTGTTTCCGAATTCCTTCTCTGCTGTAATTCTTTTTTCTCTCCCTACATCTCTTTATCCTCATTCCTTCCTTTCCCTTTTTCCTCTCTCCTTCGAAATTATTTTCTTCTTTTGCTCGCATATAAAATTTATTTCCCCAACGTTTATAACTTGCCTTTGTCAAATCGTTATTTTCTTTTACCCCCACTGTTTCGTTTCATTTTGCTTTCTCATTTTTTCTTCTCCTCTCCACCTCATCCCTCTTTTCTTCTGTGTCAATTTTCTTTTTTATTTCAAAAAATGTTTGGAATATTTTTCTCTAAAACTAGGTAGGTACCTACCTACCCTATAAGTTTGTTGAAAAAAAGTTGAGACAGTGTATATTTATTTACTTATTTTTCATATTTTATTTTACTTGTTTTTCGTTTGACGGATGGAACGAAATAAGCAAGTTTTCACAATGTGACAATATACTTTCAAACAATCCAGATAAGGGGCACTAAATATAAACCTTTTACCTAAAATTTCCCCATTTGTCTTATTTATGTAATAGGTAGTTATGGAGGCAGGTACATAGGAAAGTATCTAGTTATCTACGAGCTGCAATACCTGGTATTCATGGACTCGAATCCTCAAATGTCTAAAATAAATAATTCCAAGTTCTCATTGTTTGTTGAAAAAAAGTTGAGACAGTTTATACTTATTTACTTATTTTATTTTACTTGTTTTTCGTTTGACGGATGGAACGAAATAAGCAAGTTTTCACAATGTGACAATATACTTTCACACAATCCAGATAAGGGGCACTAAACATAAACTTTTTACCTAAAATTTCCATTTGTCTTATTTATGTAATAGATAGGTATGGAGGCATCAGGTACATGGGCGAGTATCTAGTTATCTACGAGCTGCAATACCTGGTATTCATGGACTCGAATCCTCAAATGTCTAAATAATTCCAAGTTCTCATTCACAGATGAGAACGGGTAGCATATTGGCGTATTTTCTTTCCCAACGGGAAATATTGGGGAATGCAAGAGATAAAATTGAAACGAACTCTCTTTCGTAGGAATTTCATCTGTATTTGATTGTGCCAGAGCGAATACATGCCAAGTGTGCGAGGTGAATAGAAGAAAATACATACGAATTGGAAAAACGAATAAAACACCAAGTGAAAGAGAATTACATTCGAAAAAAACCACCACTCTCACAATGAACCCCCCAATTCAAGAGAGGCAACCGTGTTGGGGACAAGGGGAGAAGGGGAAAAAGGGGTTCGGAAAGGTTGGAAA
>NW_007385549.1:0-3067 GCF_000475195.1 Diaphorina citri
GGCACTAAAAACTGACCATCGAAATTTTGACCCGATTACATTACTTTCCTTCCTATAGGATAAGGAAAGTAAAAATGTGAAAGCTCCTTTCACATTTTTCAGGCTCTCAGATAGTCTCAGGCGGATACTATGGTTTAGTAAAAATCTCGTTCAGGACTCAGGACAGCCACTCTACTATCACATCACGTGAGTGTGTTTCTACCTTTAGTCTCATCTCATGCTTATATTATGTAGTAGGTCGTTTAGGAGGATAAGAGGATAAACAAGGTTTATTCTATTCTACACCACTGGAAGTTGTCTGGTAACTGTGTAAGTACACTTTCGTGTGAGGAGGAAACACGTTAAGGAGGCTCGTAAAATCATGTTTAGACTGCGGCAGAAAAGGACTTTTTTGTCTCATTCGAGTAGGATAAACAAGGTATGTTATATTCTACACCAAAGTTGGCTAGTAACTGTGTAAGTACATAGTAAGTTAGTAAGTACATAGTAAGGCCACTTTCGTGTGAGGAGGAAACGCGTTAAGGCTGACTTAATGGAGACTCGTAAAACTCCCCCGACATTAATGTTGCAGGAAAGTAACAGGTAATAATCATAAAAAAAAATATAAAGAGAAGAGAAGTATGAGGAAGGGAAGAGGAGGAAAAGAAAGGGAGAGGAGAGAGAGAATGAGAGTGAGGGAGGAAGAAAGAGAGAGAGAGAGAGGTGTAATAAAGATATTTTATTATGAAGTTAGGATGAATGTGTGTACTTTTTTTTCTTTACAATTTACATTTATCTACGAAAAAGAAAAGATACATAGGTACCTATGTATAATTACATAGTATAATTTTATATACCTAGCTGCCTTCATGCTTTTTACGCCTATCTTCCTGTCTCTCAAACCCCCCTCCCTCTCTCTCTTATTTTTAATTAATTACGTGAGAGTTATACAATGTGTTTTGCATACAAGTTTACATTAGAATTAGAACAGGTCTTAGGCTGTTAGGGTATTTTTTTTTTCATTAACTTTATTATGACGATATTATAGCCCTATAGTCCTATACCTACACAATCTACACATAGACATGTTTGTAAGTTTGTATCGGTACCTAGAAGAGAATAGAGTAGGTACTCACAGGGGCAGGGGTTCCCTAATGTGTTGATGTTGTTTTCTGGTGATGTGTTTTTTCTTTCTTCTTCTTCTTCTTCTTCTTTTTATGCACAAATGGTTTATTAATAAAGCACACGTTCTATTTTGAACTCCCCCCCCCAAAAAATAGAGTACTCACTACTCAGCTAAACCAGGTACCTATCTACCTGTGTAATGGCCGGGACAAAAAAGGAGGAGAAGAAGGAAGAGGAGGACGACAAACAAGACCAAGAAAAAGACGACAGACTAAGTAGAAGTAGAAGAAGAAAGAGTAGAAGACAAAGGAGAGAAAAAGAAGAGGAGGTGAAGAGGAAGAAGAAGAAAGAGATGAGGATGACGAATAAAAGGATTGTTTTTGTCGTTTTTATTTCTTCAGATTTTGTTGTGCCTTTATGTTGGTTCTTTTTTCCGCTGTTCTTTTCTTCTAGTTTTCTTTGCTCTCTCTCTTAACCCCTCCATTTACCATTATTTCTTCATGGCCATAGTTCTCATCTCCCTCTCCCCCTCTAATACCTCCTCCTTCCTCAATTTTTCTTGCTCTAATTTCAACTTTTTCGTTCTCCCAATCTTCTTCCTGTCCCCTTTCTTTTCCTTCTCCCCCTCTTTTCCTCATTTTTTTTTTCTAATTTCAGCTTCTTCTTCTTCTCCTTCTTTTCTTCTTTTTCTTCTTCATCTTCACCTCCTCCTTCTCATTCTTCGTCGTATTTTTCTTCTGAATAGATTCTTTATTTTCTTTTTAGCTGTTTGTCTTTTGTGTTTTTTGTCTGGATTTCCTTCTCGGTTAGAATTAGAACAATAGAAAAGATTGGGTTCCTTCTGTTGACTATTGTGAAAAACAGTTCTCGAATAATAATACAATATTGATTGTTTTCACTAATTTACTAGACGTTCCAGTTTCTCTTTCCCTCTCTCTCTCTCTCTCCTTCTCTCTCTTTCTTTTTTCTTTAGTTTGTGCTCATTCTTTTCTCTCCCTCCTTTTTTTAATGAATATGTTCTCCTTCTCTCTCTTTCTTTTTTCTTTAGTTTGTGCTCATTCTTTTCTCTCCCTCCTTTTTTTAAATGAATATGTAAATAGAAAAAAAAGAAGTTCATCTGCCATGTTTACTCTCTCTTCGTCCCTCTTCCACTCACTCCCTCTCTCCCTCTCTCTCTCTCCCTCTTTCTCTTTCTCTCTCTCTCCCTCTCTCTCTTTCTCATCTCCCTCTCTCCACTCTTTTTTTTTTCTTCTTCTTCTTCTTCTTCTTCTTCTTCTTCTTCTTCTTCTTATCTCCCTTCCTCCCCTCTTTTATATTATTATGCGGTACAAGCATGGCATCCAGATGGTGGCTGCTGAATATGTAAATAGAAAAAAAAGAAGTTTATCTGCCATGTTTACTCTCTCTTCGTCCCTCTTCAACTCTCTCTCTCTCTCGCTCCCTCTCTCTCTCTCTTTCTCATCTCCCTCTCTCCACTCTTTTTTTTTTCTTCTTCTTCTTCTTCTTCTTCTTCTTCTTCTTCTTCTTATCTCCCTTCCTCCCCTCTTTTATATTATTATGCTGTACAAGCATGGCATCCAGATGGTGGCTGCACTGGCACATCTGTTGTTGTGGTGGAAAATAAAATGTTGTACATACTACTTATCAACTTATATGTATTATAGATATGTATGGATGTACATTGTACAATATTTATGTACGTAATACGTATATGTAAATACATACACATCGTAAAGAGCATAATCTATACAATGGCAATGCACCTCTGCGCTGCGTTCTGCACTTTTAATAACAAGGTACCTAACACCTATGTCTGCGTCCTATTTTTCTATCTCTACACTTTTTTTTTGATCCTGCCCCAGAAAAGGATCTAAGGGTTATTTTGAAAATGTAAATGTAAATGCAATTTCTTTGTGTTATTATGTCACAACTTTGGTGCTCACTGCAGCATTGTAGGATTTTT
>NW_007385550.1:0-3066 GCF_000475195.1 Diaphorina citri
ACAATATTGGAATCGTAAAATGGATTTTTTCCCGAGCTCATTGCTCTCAATGATAATATTAGGTTCGGACCAGCTAAATCGGGACAATATCGGGACTTTGGGCGAAAGCGGTACATTTTAGCGTCCCCAGAGGATTTCTCGGGACAGCGGGACCAGAGGCTCCAAAGCGGGACGTATCAGACGTATGGTCAGCCTAGGTATTACCTACCTTGAGATTATTAATCTCCTGAATGAGAGAGAGGTTCGAGTGTCGCGGAATGATAATATTGTGTTTCTGCAGACACGGGTTCGATTCCAGCAGCTGTTCCCAAGGGTTTGTCGCATGTTTATACGGCTTCACCAGCTCTTTGTCGACAAAATACTGCCCTAGGGTGTCCATGAAGATCTTCTGAGTACTGTTGGGCGTAGGGGGCTGCTCGCTATCGCACGACCCTAGCTCGTCAAACGTGCACAGGTAGTCGGCGATGAATTGGAGCTCCTGGGGGTAGAATAGAATATACCTTGTTTGTACTTTTTTTCTGGCTGGGGATCTAGATGGGGGACTTCTTTAAACAGGGAGCAGACCAGCCTAGTCTAGCTGGGGGACTTTAAACAGGGAGTAGACCAGCCTGAAATTTCCTTTGCTAAAGAATTAGTAAAGGTTGAGTGCGAAGGGCATCCACTCGTAAAATTTGTAGCCAAAACCAAATGACGATGTCGGCCCAAAGCAATCACCCTAGTTAGGGCAGACTGAGAGGCTGACGAAAAAAGCCGACCCCCTTTGTACACAAGAAAAGGCGAAGAAGAAGAATGAGATATTGAAAAAAAAAATCTTCTTTTTTTTTATTATGACATGTCCAGAGACTAGACCAAGGCAGACCAAGGAGACTGTGGGAAAAAGATATCCTGGAATGGCTGAGGCTAGGCACACATGAAGAACTCAAACATCTAGCAGCAGATCGAGACTCATACAGAGCTGCGGTCACATCAGTTTTGGCAACCAACGTTCACGTTGTCGCCCATGAATGAATGAATGAATGAATGACATGTCCGGCGAAATCCGGACGTCTAGAAAGCCTACCTGTGTGCTCCACTCGTTGCTGGAACTGTCCGCTATGGATTCGGTCATCTTGAGAATGACAAAGTGAAGCCACTTGAAGAACGCCTTGTGTTTCTTGAGGAAATCATCAATAACGTATTGCACCTCGGTGGCTTTCACCAGGAACACGCCTATCGAGGTGAAACCCACGGATACCACCTGGGAAATGAAAAGCATTGTAGTTAGTTGTTGTTGTTGTTGTTGTAGCGGCTTTAGCTTTCGCCGAATGGCGATAGCAGAATAAAGAAAAGATGTCTTTTTGTATCTGCTGACGTATTGCACCTCGGTGGCTTTTACTAGGAACACGCCGATCGAGGTGAAACCCACGGATACCACCTGGGAAATGAAAAGCATTGTAGTTAGTTAGATTAGTTAGTTTCGATTACTATAATAGACCGCGTAAGAGAGAATTCACAAGGTGTTTTTTACTTTCTATTACCCTTACGTATAGGGAACCTATACAAGGTAATGAGAAAGTATTGCAATCGGTCCAAATTTTCAAAATCGCACTATGGTCTTGGCTTCAAAAGTCATATTAGGACATACTCTTATGCCTCACTGAGATTTAAACCAGCTCCTCTGATAGATCTCACAAGGATGCGCTGGGAATCGAACCCAAAACCATCGGTGTGCAAGCCTAATGTGATACCCACTCGGTCATGGAGGGTGCTTCTTATCAAAGTTTTTACTTTCTTTTTTTTACGAAGTAATGAGAAAGTTTTTTTTTTTCTACGATCAAAAGTTACCAGGCTAGTTAGGGTGACAAGTAGAACGTCTGCCATATAAGGGCTAGGTCGCAGGTTCGATTCTCGCTCAGGACGAACTTTATCCTATACAGATAGAATAGAATAGAATAGAATATACCTTGTTTATCCTGCCAGAATGAGACTGAAAAGTCCCTTTACTCCCGCAGTCTAAACAAAAAGCAGTTAGTTAGATTAGTTAGTTTCGATTACTATAATAGACCGTGTAAGAGAGAATTCAAAGTTTTTTTTTTTTAGGTTTAATAGACGGATCTGTAACTGTTAAGGTTATATCCTCGCAAAAAGATTTAATAGAAGGAAAGGGATTGTACATCTGTTGAGGTCTTTTAGTTCCAAAATCGAAGAAAAAACGACAGGATAGGAGAAAACCATCCGTTGCGACTTTAAACGTTAGCTTAATGACCAATGAACCAGTCTAGTTAGCTTGAAAAGTAATAATAATAATAGTGCTTATTTATACTGCTCGCATAGGACTGAAAAGTCCCTTTACTCCAGCAGTAGGCTACTACTATTATCCTACTTTAATTGAAGACTTCATTGGACATAGGTACCTAATTATATCAAATATTGCTCTATTCTGTATTTTTCAAAATTCTAATAAAGTCCAAAGTTCAGTGAAGACTTAGTTTCTTCTTATTTTTAGTATTAGTTCTAATAAAGTGTTGAATAATAATAATTAAGTAAGCCTTGTGACTCACCTTATTCAATAGGTTATTGGTAACATCTTTCTCTTTCTCCTGGGGCCATGACATTACACTCACTCTGCTTGGTATGATAATTGTGTGAAGTACCTCTTTGTTTTCAACATTGATCAATAATACTCGCACTAGAAAAGAAGAGAAATATGGCAATTAGTTTTAAGAATTCAGATAAAAAAAAGGAACTTAGCACAAAAATACTAATTACTCAGTACTACTTAGTTTGGAGGGTAGTTGCACCTGCCTCCTAAATACTAGGTCACAGGTTTGATTCCCATCCAGGGCAGATTTTATCCTAACCAGATAAGGTACATTCTTGGAACAGCTAACTTTCTACTATCCTGTCTTTCTACTCTCTTTGATTTTTGGGACAAGACCCATGTCATTAACTTTCCTCTACCATACCTAAAATAAAAAGATTCTATTTAACAAGTCTACTTAGTTTGATGCCATTTTAATTTTTTAATTCAAGATACTTAGAGAGAAAGTTAATGAATATTACTGAGCAGAGACTACTATACTTTCA
>NW_007385551.1:0-2992 GCF_000475195.1 Diaphorina citri
GCGCCCGACTTTGAGCCTCGTCACAATGTCTAGACCCTAAGGGAAAAATATTGCCGTGAGATCAGGAAATTTTGAACGGGGGAAATATGGAATCCGAGACGAGACGAGACGAGACGAGACGATACGAGACCAAAAAGTGGGGTGGATTTTTTTCCTCCCAGGGAAAGGAAGTAAATCTGTAGTTTATAGTTTAGTGATGAAGTCTGTAGTCTATACAGAGGATTTGTGTGATAATGTTCGTAACTGTATACCTACTAAGGTTTTTTTAGTGACGGAGGGTTTCACCCTCTATTCGGTGTGCTGCGACAAGCTAACAGGCTCCTCACAATACTTATGAACCTCACTCACACCCATATTTATGAACAAAATGTTGGCTCTTAAGTTCGTGCTAAGCATAGTCTTTGACTTGAGATTGATCTAAGACTAAGAACGATCATTCTTGTTCATAAATACGCGTGTCAGACTGACTAAGACCTGGAAATTTCAGCACGCGATTGTTTACATTGTCACCCATCCGCATACTAACCAGGCGCACAGTACTGTTTTTTTTTTTTTTTAAGCCTTATTTATAGTGGCAGGGTTCTCCTGAAGGAGCTCTTCCATTCAACCACTAGTGTTTGTGTGTTGGATTGTGTATGTATATATGTGTGTGTGACTGCTTCTAGATCTCATAACTTTTTGCTAAATTTTAGCGATTCGCTCGGGAAGTGGTGCAATCAACGTACTATTGCCGGCACCGCTGGTCGACAGTCTTCACTGGATCTCAAAATTCTTACCAGGTCTGGATCCGACAGATTAGTTTTTGTCAGATTGATTTTGCCCGCCACATATTGGGGAAAGTATTTCCCCTCCTCGTAGATTTCCATGATGGATCCATTGTGTAGCAAAACGTCCACATCTAGGGGTCTTCTCATAGTAGGTAGTCTGGAAGAAATACCAAGGAAGTCGGGAAACTGTTCCATAAATTATTATTTATTTAATTACTATAGTGGGTCAGCAGTGACATAGGGCGTTTAATATATCCGATGGCCGCATATGTATTGTATAGGTACCAATACTAGTGGATCAGAGAAATGTAGATCGTACTCAGAAAAACAGGTCAAAGCTTAGAATCTAATGAGAAAATTTCCTTACCGCGAACTTATTCGTCAAATTTTACTTCGCCCTAAAAGAGTCACAATACATCACTGCTATACCTTTAGACCAGCAATGTTCAACCGGGGGTATGCATATCCCTGGGAGTACGTGAGAGACCTTCCGGGAGAACGCGAAAAAATCGTGTAATGGCGGACAGAAGCAAATTTTGAATATTGATGGATTATCAGTGCAGTACAGTGCAGAAAAGTACTGAATTTTGACCTCAGTAGTAATGGTACACATCAACCTAGGTATATATATGTACCCGGTACTCATTATGATGGTGGCCGGGGTACGTGAGATTAAATGCCGGTACCCAAGGGGTACGCGGACGAAAAGAGGTTGAGAACCGCTGCTATCGACTATTGTTTTTGGAATCGGGCTTAAAGCCGGAGCGCCAAGTAATAGCTACTTACCTTGCTACGATACTTCGTTTCTGTTTGATGATGGCCCGCTTCTCCGTAATGTTGAGTATAGAATCATGTGCCTGGTGTAAATAGAAAGCACCCGTGGCTTGTCTTGCATCAGTTGACAAGAAGTCTACACTGTAACGGGTGAAGTTTATGAAAGCTCCGTTGGGGGAGAGACGGTACAGATACTCGTCCTGATTGTATTTGTAGGGAATGGAAAAGTTGTCTGGGAACAAAATCGTTAAGACATCAAGCGTTGGAATCAGGCAGGTAGCTTCAAGCATTGGAATTCGCCAGCTTGGTTGGTAGCGCGTCTGCCTTGTAAGCGCTAGGCCGCGGGTTCAATTCCCGCCCGGGGCGGATTTCATCCTGGCGGGACCATGTTCGTTCACGGAACGGCTGGCTTTTTCCTATCCTGTGTCTTCCTTATCTCTTCGATTTCGAGACAATAAGACCTTAGCAGTTACAGCTCCCTCTGAAAAACCTGTTCAAAAAATCAGGAAGGCAGCTTCAAGCACTGGAATTCTGTCTTCCACCTGTCTTCGAAAGGTCGAGTGGATTGTGTATTGGAGTACACATCACACATAAATATTATGATTTAGATTTACCTGCCTTCAGGTCCATTATTTACAGATTTACATAATATTTGACCTATCCATCCTTAATTTCTTCAAGAGGCTGAGTAGACCCAGAGTGGCTCATTTACGTAACGGCTCATTTACGGATTACAACTTTGTCAATACCGCCGGGAATCGAGCCCGGGTCTCCCGCGGACAAGACGACTACTCCTGTTCCATTACCTTTTTGTGGATACTCTCCGTCCTTCATCAAAGTGACCACTGGAACACTAAAGGATTGATCCAGAAAGAAATAGCCCGGTCTATCCTTGATGGAGAAGTGTAGAGCTAGGGCTACGTGTTTCCACTTTTCGTCACCTGTAGGAGAAAATAGTATACACATTACACACAGACACACTGATAAAGGGGAGGATATACCTATTTCTAATTTCCTAAAGCTGTGTCCACATATAGTCGACGCCATGGATCGACTCTTTTCACTCTATCGATGGTCGGTCGCCGAGGTGAATCTATGTTGTCGAGACAGTGTACGGTTTCAGTCGACATCGATCGACGGCCATCGACTATGTGTGGACACAGCTGGATAAGGGTTTCACCATCACTGTACAACTCCTCATATTAACCTTGCTGAAAGTAGACCTTGCGGAAAGGCAACCTGAAAGTAGGTCGTCCCACCTCGATAAAATACCTATAGTTAGGTACCTGACTTGACTTGGACTCCACCAATCTCCAGATGCGAAGTTCACCGCGCTAACCACTACACCACTGAGATGAGGTTATCCACTTTACAATCTATTTCTTACCTCTCAGAGACGGATGCTGCCTCGTCAGCAAGTCATTCCTGGAGGCTAACCTCATTTCTCCGCC
>NW_007385552.1:0-3065 GCF_000475195.1 Diaphorina citri
AGAGAGCACACAGAAGCTGGGATAAGAGTAACCCAGCCGTTCCGAGAACGAACATTATCTCATCAGGATAAAATCCGCCCCGGGCGGGAATCGAACCCGTGACATAGCGCTTACAAGGCAGACGCGCTACCAACCAAGCTAACTAGGCTGGCTGTGCCTGCTTAGGGCTATTGTTCTCTAAGATTGACATGTTAGGAATTCTAGAATAATGATATTTATGATAATATTGTCATGTTAAGGTAATAAGGTAGACTACTAGAATCATGATACGCGTGCTAAGGAAGTTATTTTGTTGTAGAGGCTTTTGCTTTAGTCGGAAGGACGAGATAGAGAAAATATGTCTTCTATCAGCCATACACCAGGGTGATGGTCTCCAGCCATGTTTAATTGGCTCGTCCCGAACCGCAGTCAACCATCGTGAGGACTTGTGCTTTTGTGCGTTTTCAAGCGGAGAGAACCCTTTGGAACTGCCAGCTAGCTAGGCTGGTTCGGCCAAGGAAGTTATTATAGTCATTCCTGTCCTACCTAGGAAGTAAGTACTACCCGTCTATTACGGTGTAAATGAGTTGCAACCCGCCATTCCAAAGAGGTATGAATTGCGTCCCTGGTTAGAAAAGATTTCGTATAAGGTGCGGTATCAAAAATTTACCCGTCAACGATGAGCTGTCCTTATCAAGCTAATGATTCATTTGCAAATTTTAATGACAAGAAGGGTAAAAGAAGTTCCTATCGAATTAGCGAAATAATAAGTACCTACTTAGCAGCATTCAATTAGAATCTAATCACCATTGACTCATGAGAACCTAATATCGTGATTCGATAATGTACTCTTATGTCTCATGAGGGCATGGAAGTAGTTATACCAACAGGGTGAGTTGTAGGTAGTTTATACAGGGTGGCAAAACGTACCGAATTCGGAGATTAAAAGTTGCGTCCCTAGTTAGAAAAGATTAAGTAAAAGTTGCGGTAGGTACTTAAATTTGCAGGCTAGAAAAGATTACGTAAAAGTTGCGTCCCTAGTTAGAAAAGATGAATTAAAAGTTGCGTCCCTAGTTAGAAAAGATTACGTAAAAGTTGCGTCCCTAGTTAGAAAACATTACGTAAAAGTTGCTTCCCTAGTTAGAAAAGATGAATTAAAAGTTGCGTCCCTAGTAAGAAAAGATTAAGTAAAAGTTGCGGTAGGTACTTACTTTGAATTTGCAGGATTTAGCTACTTCGTTTGGAGACTTCGGAATTTGATTAAATGAATTAAAAGTTGCGTCCCTAGTTAGAAAAGATTAAAGTTGCGGTAGGTACTTACTTTGAATTTGCAGGATTTAGCTACTTCGTTTGGAGACTTCGGAATTTGATTAAATAGTCACACTGGAGGCTCTGACCCTCTGTTCCCGTCCACCTTGAACATTCTGGTAGATAATACAAAATTAAATTTAGCTAAGAATAGACTTGATAATTTTGAGTCTTACGAAAAAAATCGGGAAAAAAAATTATCGAAATAAAACTCAGATCTCCGTTCCTTCGTTCAGCTTGTCTCAATGTACACTACACTAAAGGTTTGAGTAAAATGTAAATCGGGAAAAAAATTATCGAAATAAAACTCAGATCTCCGTTCCTTCGTTCAGCTTGTCTCAATGTACACTACACTAAAGGTTTGAGTAAAATGTAAACTAAAGGTTTCAATGTCAGACCGAGCTGAGATTCTCAAGGACTGAAATAATGTATGATCTATTCATTCTATTCTATTCTATAGATTTTAGATAAATAACATAATTGTGACTGGACCAAAACAGATGACAAGTCTATTATCCTGTGTTCTTAGGCTGACCTTCAGACTTGACCTTTTTCTACTGGATAGGTGCATAATAACTACCTAAATATCATTTCTATGTCCCACGCCAGAATAGTTGACTGGGAAGGTACCTACCCTTATAACAAGGATGATTGGGTAATTGTTGGCCTTAGACCAGCCACTTACTAGTAGGTAGACCTGACAGGTACACCTAATCAGGTCCGCCTGTGTCGGGAAAAAAATTATCGAAATAAAACTCAGATCTCCGTTCCTTCGTTCAGCTTGCCTCAATGTAGGTACACTACACTAAAGGTTTGAGTAAAATGTAAACTAAAGGTTTCAATGTCAGACCGAGCTGAGATTCTCAAGGACAGAAATAATATGATCTATTCTATTCTATAGATCCATTTTAGATACCTAACATAAATATTGTGACTGTACCAAAACAGAATGATGACAAGTCTATTATCCTGTGTCCCCAGGCTGACCTTCAAACTTGACCTTTTTCTACTGGATAGGTGCATAATAACTACCTAAATATCATTTCTATGTCCCACGCCAGAATAGTTGGCTGGGAATGGGAAGGTACCCTAACAACAAGGATGATTGGGTAATTGTTGGCCCACTTACTAGTAGGTAGACCTGACAGGTACACCTGATCAGGTCCGCCTGTCAGGTCTATCTGATACCAGATGAACACACACAGCACACACTATCAGGTGTCCTTTGGAATTTGGTGGTTTAGGTACCTATTATAGATACATTTTATTTTTAAGAACGAATTATGGATCGAGTTAAGATTATTGGTTATAAATATAGGTATGAAAAGTATGGATAAAGACCGAGCATCCACAAAAATGTAGGGCACACACCATACATATTTTAACAAAAAATAATAAAACGCCTTCTATAATAGGAACTATGCAAAACGGAATGTATTTAGTAAAGTAAAATAATATTTGAAGGCGCAATATTAGCAATAGCACGTTGAATTCAAAAGTTCTCAACGGAGCCAGCCTAGTTAGCTTAGTTGGTAGTGCATCTGCCTTGTAAGCGCTAGGCAGAGGTTGCTTGCATGCTTGCTATGCTTGATATATGTACTCGTATTATTATAAGATAAACTAGTGGTTGACCCGTCCTTTGTACGGGATCAGCGTGGCATAAGAGTCATAACTTTGAGATGCTGCCATTTTAAATCAGTATGGAATATGTCAAATTTAAATAGCCTATGTCACCCTCAGTACTCTTCTCAACAACCACAAAAAATTTCATCAAAATC
>NW_007385553.1:0-893 GCF_000475195.1 Diaphorina citri
ATATACAGGCCATCAGCCTATATCCAGAATCTCCCTGCACCTGACCCTAAATTTGTTTTCATGTATATCTAAATCTAAATTACATAAAAAGTTTTACATAAAATGACTCAACATAAATAAAAAGTTTTACATAAAATGACTCAACGAAACATGGAACAAAGTATGACGCTTCGGGATAATTCCAAGTTAAAGCTCATGAACTTATGAGTCATTGTCATTCTCATTGCTCATATCGGCATATTTTTAGTCCGTCCTTCCTTTATTATTACTAATAATAAAAGGTTTTGTGGACGGACTATTGTATTCGCTTCGGTGTCGTCTGTCTGTCGGTCGGTCTGTCGGTCTGTCCCCATAGAAGGACTTATCCAAACCTGGTCGACCTATATATCAAATTAAAGGTCTTTTTACCAGGATCACGAAAATGGTGGTGCAAATTTTGTCCAGAAAACCATAAAGCCAAAAAACCAAAAAAAACTGGTTTTTGCGGGATTTTTTTCACATTTTCTCACACAAATAAGCTCTGATCTTGAAATTTGTCGCGACGACCTATAAACTCAAAGCGAGAAAGTTTTAGATAACACTTCAGCCGTTAATTTAAGACCGGTTTTAGCGTCATCTATGTTAAGCTACACCGAGCAAGGCCAATAAATGGATGGGTGACTTAAACATTATATTGGAAATAAAGGGAGAACGGGCTCTAGTCTTGATTTAAAATCATTACATGAAAGTAAAATCAAAAAATCAAATCAAGAATGGGAGTAGATGAGGGGTAGAATTGGAGGTGAATGTAGTTTTTGTCACCAGGCAGGGAGACCTTACAAAAAGTCGGGGCCATACTAATTTTCTTAGTCATGGATGACATGGAGGATATAAACCAAATTATAAGTCAAATA
>NW_007385553.1:1225-3064 GCF_000475195.1 Diaphorina citri
CACACTCCCACATATAAGGGGGCCTTCCCCCCCACCCCACATATAACGGATGAGATGAAGTTTTGAAGCGGGACGAAAAGTTTTTTTCTGATCAACTTGAAACTCAAAACCGACCCTTGAAACTGTACGTACGTAACCTCAATTTACAACCCCCCCTCCAGGGAGGGGAAATGGGAATGAGAGAGGAGATACAATCTCTGAGTTAGGAGAAAGGAGTCGGAGAGAAGAAAAAGGAGGAGGGATGGGAAGAAAGAAGAGAATAGTAGGAGAAGGAGGAAGAATTGGAGGAGAAGGAGATGGGAGGAAGGAGGAGAAAGAACAAAGAAGAGAAAACGATGGAGAAGAAGAATTTACAACCCCCTCCCTGAGTCAGAAAGGAGAAGGAAGAAATGAGAGAAGGAAAGAAAGAGGGAATGGAAGAAATAACAAAATAGTAGAAGAAGGAGAAGCAGGGAGAGGAGAAGAAATAGGAGACAAGGGAAAGGAGGAGAAAGAGAACGAGAACAAAAAGAGGAAAAGAATGGAGGAGTTAGAGAAGAACCAGGAGGAAGAAAAAAGAAGAGGAGGAGGGGAAGAACGAGAGAAAAAAAAATAAAAGAAGGAGAATAATTGTTGAAGGAGACAGAAGTAATATGAAAAAAGTAAAAGAAGAGGAGGAGGAGGAGGAGGAGGAGGAGAGGAAGAAGAAGAAGAAGAAGAAATGTAAAAGAGAATGGCTTAAAAGGTAATTATAGCTATGTATGTCGTATCTTGTGAGGAATTTTGGAATGGAAAATTTTCAAAAGGAAGAAGGAGAAGAAGACTAAAAGAAGAGGAGGAGGAGGAGGAGGAGGAGGAGAGGAAGAAGAAGAAGAAGAAGAAGAAGAAGAAGAAGAAGTAGTAGTAAAAGAAGAATAGCATGTCATATACCTACTTCATGTAGTTACCTAAGGGAAGATCTTTTTCCTTGGACAAAACCTCTCTACCAGTCTCTACTCTCTGTGTAAAGGTAAAAGATTTAAGAGGAAACATTGTGATGTTTGTGTCTGAGAGGGGGAAGCAAAAGTAGTGGGAGTGATGAGTTGCGTGACGGGAGGGGGGAGAGACAGGGGGCAAAAATCAATGCCAGGCATAAACACACGACCTAGTTTAAATTTCCTGAAGTGCGCCGCTTTTCGTTCTTTTTATTCATTTTGTACGTGTATTTGTGTACCTATCTCCTACCTCCTCATGGTATTTTACATTGTACCTACTTCATCCTTCGTCATATCCTGCAACATTCCATGCTGAGCCCGACTCAATTGGAAATTTCCAAGGATTTGTGGACATATTTTGATGAGCCCTAGGAAAATTTCAACCATGGCATGGATGAACATATAGCACCACCATCGCCAGTCTCTTTATTATCCCGGAATTTATAGCTATTAGAATAGAATAGAATAGAATATACCCTATTTATACTGCCAGAATGAGACTGAAAAGTCCCTTTACTCCCGCAGTCTAAACAAGGTCTCTATTTTTATTAATGTCCCTAACTATTAATGTTAGCTTGGAAGGTACTGTCCCAGAGCCTCTAAATTTTATTCCATGTTGAGCCTAACTAGGAAAATTCCAACCATGGCATGGATGAACATAAAAAAGACAGCACTGCCAGCCTAGATACCTTGGAAAGGTAGTGTTCCTGCCTTGTAAGCGCTTGGTCGCGACAGATTACCATATCTCTAATGATCAGGGGTTGATTAGTATTCATTATTAGTATTCATTATTCATCTCATCACTCATATTCAAGTATGTATCAAACTTCTTAAAAAAAAATCTCCCCAACATATTTGTGATACGAGTATATTCGCAAAGCTTACG
>NW_007385554.1:0-3063 GCF_000475195.1 Diaphorina citri
CAGTCTCGTGGGGACAAATGATTAGCTACTTTAATCGCGTACCGAACATTGGAGGCAAATACCAGTGTAAAAAGAGTAGGTATTGAACGATGGAAATTGATTGCAAAGGAGGCACTTGGTAATGCTGTGATATCCACAAAAGCTGTGAAAAAACTCTGCTTTACCACAAAGAATTTGAAATACCTACTACCTAGGTATCATTTATTATTATTATTTTTTTTTTTAAGAGGTTTGACAGAGGGAACTGTAACTGTTATGGTCTTATCGTCCCGAAATCGAAGAGAGAAGGAAGACAGGATAGCTTCATTCCTTCTTCTAAAAACACTTTAATAAAAGAAACAAAAAAAAATAATAATTTTGTTAAGCATATTTAAATGCTTGTCACAAACATCGTTCCCCGATTATTTCACCTAGATTAATTTTATGACATGACTTGGACTCGAACCACCAACCTCCAGATCCAAAGTCCAACGCGTTAACAACTGCACCACTCAGTTTGGTAAAACACTTTAATAATAATAAATAAAATAAAAAAAGCTAATAAACTAATAAATCAAATAGATTTTAATAGAAAGTAAAAAGTCATGTTACTTTTCTACGCGTGACAAATATATTCACAGCGTTTGAGCTCTTACCGTTTAGGGCACCGATGTAATAAAAAAACGCTCGTGTAACATTCTGATCAATCATTTTTCGCTTTTGACAAGTTCAGATGTTTAGAAAGCTTTTTTTTACTGCCTTTTTCAAATGAGTTTTTCACGTTTTCCAAACGAACTGTGAGCTTTTACCTCTCCTCCTACCTACAACCTGACAGGTACACCTAATCAGGTCCGCCCGTCAGGTCTATCTGATAGTGTGTGTGCTCATCATCAGGTATCAGATAGACCTGACAGGCGGACCTGATTAGGTGTACCTGTCAGGTATACGTCTACCTGATATTGTAAATGTAATGTAAATGCAGTTTCTTTGTGTTATTATGTCACAACTTTGGTGCTCACTGCAGCATTGTAGGATTTTTCCCAATATCTCAATAATCCTAAAATCCAATGTTTAACTACCATGCTGGCACCGGTCACTATGCACATATTTATATGACATAGCTACTTATTTTCCTCACGAGGCTGAGTGGGCCCCGCAACAGCCAGACACGGAATCAATCATTTGCATGATACAAATTTCTTGACCCCGCCGGGAATCGAACCCGGGTCTCCCGCGTGCAAGGCGAGCACAGGTGACCCCTAACCAGGGAGCTGACCCATCGTCATAATCTGCAGAAGACTACTTAAGCTGGCATTGCTGCAAATGCCTTGATATCCTCTATTGTCCCCTGATATTGATAGACTGATGGCCTTAAGAAATCTACCCTAGGATTTTGTTAGCGCTTTTCATGTTCACCCTGCAGAAGGTGAAGATACCTAAAAGGGAAGGAATGTAGGTAAAGTAGAGAGTGAAGAGATAGAGGGGAAGGAGAAAGGGAAGAGAGAGAGAGCGATGAGGAGATAGAGAGAGAGAGCGATGAGGAGAGAAAGAGAGAGCGATAAGGAGAGAGAGAGAGTGATGAGGAGATAGAGAGAGAGAAAGAGAGAGAGAGAAAGAGAGAGAGAGAGAGCGATGAGGAGATAGAGGGAGAAGGTGAACTGGTAGAGAGAAGATAAAGAAGAGGAGGAAGAGGAAGAGGAGGAGGAGCAAGAAGAGGAGGATGAAGAGGAGGGGGAAGAGGAAGAGGAGGAGGAAGAGGAGAATGAGGAGGAGGAAGAGAGACAAGAATAGGGAGACGAGAGGTAGGAGATAAATGGGAGAGGAGAGAGGAGTTTGATATGATAGGGTATTTCAATATACGAACTGATATCCGGAGGCACATATGGTACACTCAGTGAAAACAGTGTTGAAATACAGGGTTGACTCAGAGGGTGGAATGAAGAATGTGGCTCGTTTGCGGCGCTCTCATGAGTTAGAATTTTGCTACTTCAAATGAACCCAGAAAATATGAAATAAGTAGAAATACAATAAGGGTTGAATATTTACTCACCCTTTGATACCACAAAATAAATGTGGACTACCAATGTGTGGAGGGAAAATAGTGAAATCCCCTTAAAAACACAATTGTGAAAATAAAGCCAAGTTCATAATTACCCAAAATGTCAGCCTACGAGTATGTGATTTCTTTTATCATACATTAAAGAGCAATGCATGTTCTTTTCCCTTCAAATTTCGTCCTGCATTTCCACCCAGCGCGTGGCCGCGAGAGTATATTGAATGCACCAAATCCCAGGGCTTCACCGAAATTAATCAGCGGTGAGAGTGGATGGTAGGTATCTGGGTAACCAGTGACGTTAAACTTGAAAATAATAATAATAATAATAATCTGATGCTCATTTTGGAACCAAAACCAAACCACCCTGTATAATTGAGAGATAATACAGGAGGTATGTAGAGCAGGAGAAATCCATATTTATATGCTCCGTGTTCTCGTAACTTATTGGGGGAAAATTCTCTCTTAATGGAAATCAGGTCGTAGAGAAAAAACAAAATAATAAAAATCTTGGTTGAATATTTTATCAAACTCGGGAAAATCTCTCTCTCCCTCCCTCTCTCTCTCTCTCTCTCTCTCTCCATCTCTTCTACTTGTCTCTTCTCTCACTCACTACTCACCCTTTCTCTCTCTCACACACACCTTTCTCTCTCTCTCCCCCCCTCTCTCTTCGCCAAACTCCAAACCACAGTGGTGTGTGGTGAGTTTTTCAAAAGGGAGAAGCTATAAATCCTTAATATACAGTATACCGATCTTCTGTTGGTCTTGGTTAGCCTATTTTTCTTTCGGAATTTTCCCTCTTCTGAAGTTCGTTCACCCTCTTTTTCCACTTCAAAAGAGGGGAAACAGATCATAATAGAACAGTTGCGCTTACTTGGGTGATGTTTCAAAGTCATAGAGCAGGAAAAATGAGGACCAACGGAATTTTTCTTTTCTTACGACTTTTAAAAAACCCGGTAAATCGTGAAGTTTGACGTCACGGCATACGCTCCCGTAGGCGATGACGTCATAATTCATGACTCCCGCTTCGC
>NW_007385555.1:0-479 GCF_000475195.1 Diaphorina citri
CATAGGTAGGTACGTACCATACTACCATAGGTAGGTACGTACCATACTACCATAGGTAGGTACGTACCATACTACCATTGGTAGGTACGTACCATACTACCATAGGTAGGTACGTACCATACTACCATAGGTAGGTACGTACCATACTACCATAGGTAGGTACGTACCATACTACCATAGGTAGGTAGGTACCATACTACCATAGGTAGGTACGTACGTACCATACTACCATAGGTAGGTAGGTACCATATTACCATAGGTAGGTACGTACCATACTACCATAGGTAGGTACGTACCATACTACCATAGGTAGGTACGTACCATACTACCATAGGTAGGTACGTACCATACTACCATAGTTAGGTACGTACCATACTACCATAGGTAGGTACGTACCATACTACCATAGGTAGGTACGTACCATACTACCATAGGTAGGTAGGGACCATACTACCATAGGTAGGGACGTACGTACCACA
>NW_007385555.1:884-3063 GCF_000475195.1 Diaphorina citri
TTTATGAAAACCTAGGAGTGTTTGAAATTAATCAAGTTATCAGAAATTTTCTGACATTTCTAAGATAATAAATTAATACCAAGTTAGGTAACATACGAGTGTTACTATCAACTATCAACATCATGTGAAGTGTATGAAGTATTGTTTCCTGAATTTCATATGATTCAATTTTCAATTTTAATCTGCCCTAATTACTTTACTTATACCTCTTTCCCTTGCTCCTTATTTTGTTAGCTATAATTATTTTGTTCATTGTCAGAATGAGAACAAACTTTTGTTCCGTTTCAGTTATTTCAGGATGTAAAGTGCGTTGTGTATTCTGTTTTTCGTTTTGTTTATAATTTTATTTCATCAACCACTTCATCTCTTTCACTAACATTCCGGCCTTGTTTGGTTGAACACTATCTTCTTGTACTCTGTCAGTTTCTTCTATACAGTGTACATAATTATGTCAAGTATATGTTTAGCTATTAAGAGGCTTGTGTCGCACCCTATGGATCAAATAGATGTATGGCTAACCACCGCCTGATCATTTTACATAGTTCCAGAGAGAGTTACATAAGTTCTATAGGTACCAATATAAACGAAACATTTTTAGATTAGTATTTAGGTACCTAACAATTGAATAAAATTAGTTTGCTACCTATAATAACCAATTCTTTTGCAAAAATCTGAGCAATATCCTCCTAGTTCCTTTACGTCCCTATAAGTACTTGGTTACATTTATTATAAGCTCTCACATTTGTTCCAATCATCCCTACCTTTCCCGATTACAGTTTTTCCAGGATAAAATATTTCACTGAAGATTTGAAAAAATAGAGCTTTGAAACTTCGCACTCTTTCTTTGACGAGAATTTATTCATTCCTTTTAATAAGGACTTGAGGAGTGAGTGTGAGGTAGGCTCTCCATTTCTCTTGAGTTACCTATGACCTTAGAATAAGCACATCACCATGTTGTCTATCCCCATTTGTTCCACAGGCCACGTTGCAGTGGGGTAATAAAAAAGATGAACCAGTTTATGTAACAGAGGAGAGCGGAGTAGTAGGTCTAATGTTCCATCAGTCAAAGGAAATTCTAATTCAAGATCATAGTAACGGTCATTACGATGTAAGAACTTCAAACATATTCTCCAAATATTACTCCTCCTTATGGTCTCGATCAAGCAACATTCTTTCACTGTCTCTCTAAGTATTTTATCTATGCGGCTACTCCTGTTTCTTTAATTTTTAGTACACTTGTACTTCAAAGGGTATTTTCTATAAAATCAGGGGACATTAGGCACTTTTTATTTCTACCAAATCTCAAGGTGTTACTTTATGTATGTTGTTTAAATAACAAGATTGACAAGCTTTTGGAAATTATTGTGAGTTATCGGCAATATGTATGTTGTTTAAAATTTTAAATAACAAGATTGACAAGCTTTTGGAAATTATTGTGAGTTATCGGCAATGGATTCCCCTCATCAGCATCAAGTTCTAAGGGTATTACCTATTCAAGATCCCGAAAGTTACAAAGAATTTTGGAACTTTAACCATGAAGTAAATCCTTGATATTTGGTCACCAGAGATGCTAAACCAGAAGGCTTGTCAATAGGATAAATATTCGGAATGCTGATGACATCTTTGACAATGTTCGCACTTTTCTCTCTCGCAATCTTCACACTTTGACTCACCTGACTAATACAGGGATTACGTATATCATAGGCTTGAGTAAAATCAAACAAACCTTGTGACGTTTTGTACGCCTTTTTCTCTCAAGATGAATCTGAACAGACGATTTTCATCCTAAAACTCAACTCACAACTTTTTTCCCTCTCATCTCCTTCAACTTCCCTGCTGTGCCTAGCACTGATGCGACTCTTTTGTAGAATCCGTTACGTTACATGAGGTCATGCTATGCTAAATGATATTCATAAATTCATATTATGCAATTACCTACTGAATGTGTTTCTACATGTTCGGGTTTTGGTCTGAATTTGTTATAAATTACGGATTCTACAAAAGCAAGAAAATACATAAAATAAAACTAAGCCCGATATGCACCTCCTATTCTGCCGAAATGATAGCTATTTACTTATGTATGAAAGAGATACAAAAATAAGCTATAAATACTAATAATAATCACAGAAAATTTATCCTTTTTACAGATTCTAAGAGTTCCCTTCAAACTTATCAACGC
>NW_007385556.1:0-3243 GCF_000475195.1 Diaphorina citri
AATCCTAAAATTTCTCAATTTACTCCGGCTCTAATGAAATGTGGAATCATAGCCGTAAACACTCAATCAGGGGTACTCAGTACTCTTGTTCCGAGAGTTTTTGATGGAGGGAACTTCATAAATATGGCCCTTAGATCTTTGTACAAAGGTTTATGTGATGCACTGATCTATCGGTTGAATCCGTTATCATAATACCAAAACACCCGTGATCAAATATTGTCATGACAGCATGTGGTTCAATGGACCGCGACTGCTAGTTTACCAACCCCTATTAATTTATTCGTGCCTATCTCGAGTATCCAATGAAATAATTAAAACCAAGTCCATTGAAATGATAGAAATTCAAACAAAAACAAAAGATTGGAACTGCGCGGATTGTGCGATTGTTCTGTATTCTTGAAAAGACATTGGTTGCCTACACAGATGATTGTTTGGTTATTATGCTGATGCTCAATGCCACTGGAGGCATTGTGTTACATTGTATTTTGTACCAATGTTAGATATAGAGTACCGATAGTTGGGTTCAAATCAACTACAACCCGTGATCAAATATTGTCATGACAGCATGTTGTTCAATGGACCGCGACTGCTAGTTTACCAACCCCTATTAATTTATTCGTGCCTATCTCGAGTATCCATTGAAATAATTAAAACCAAGTCCATTGAAATGATAGAAATTCAAACAAAAACAAAAGATTCGAACTGCGCGGATTGTGGGATTGTTCTGTGTTCTTGAAAAGACATTGGTTGCCTACACAGATGATTGTTTGGTTATTATGTTGATGCTCAATGCCACTGGAGGCATTGTGTTACATTGTATTTTGTACCAATGTTAGATATAGAGTACCGATAGCTGGATTCAAATCAACTACAACTAATTATATTCAAGAGAGATTCTGAGTATTGTGGAAATTGTAGAGAAAAGTTGTTTTTGAAGACATCAATCTAATGAAGCTCAAAGAAAGCCTCCATATTTCGGCACTGTTCTTTGCACCAAATATCTAAATAATAAAACCAAAGGGTCCTACGATCGAACCAAAGGGTCCATAGTAGGTACACAATTTTTGCCTGAAATTTATTCCACACTCACACGCAGAATAGAAATTATAACCGTATTTCTCAGTGTTATATAATCAGTAGGTATCAGATAACAAGGAGTGAGGTAGAATGGTAGATAAATAATATTATATAATATATCATTGTAATATTCTCGTAATTATTCTCATAAATTATCACGTAGGATTACTGGGATTGCCGTTGCTCATCCAAGTCAGTCACAAGCCTAGGTACCTATACCTACTCGTACATGAAAGCCTACATGATTCTGTTCTTACAAAACAATAATAATCAATACCCAATAAGTGAATCAATAAAATCATTATCTATAATAATCATTGCAATAATAATCAGCGGGGGTCAATATTTCCATAGTGTACCACATCAGGGCCGTATCCAGGACTTTTAAGGGGGGGGGGGGGGAGGGGCAAGAATCCAAACCCAATAAGCCTGAGCCCCTTTTTTCCCTAACCCTTAACCCCAATAGTTATGATATGCTATCTTCAGAGTCAAGTTTACATTAGCGCTATGAGGATGTTGAAGAAAAGTGACGATACATTACTTAAACTTACTTTTCTTATAATAGCGCATAAAATCGTCTCTAAAACTGCTTATAAAAGAAATAGCAAAGGTGGGGCAGTGCGATGCGAAGGGCGATCAAGCACCGTCGTAAAAAACATTTATACGCCACCAGAACCAACATGTCAGCCTTGCCCCAAGAAGCATTATCCCCCTGGGGCTGTATTGAGGGGGGGCTGACAAAAAAACGGCCGGACCAGCATCTCAACACGGGAAAGAAGGCGAACGAAAAAGGAAGAGATATAGGATAACGAAAGTACAAAACGTTAAAAGAAAAGGGGCCCTGTGGCCCTCCCAAATCCGGCCCCTGGTGTGACCGTAGAGTTCATAAGGGCATTTTTATAACCTTAGCTAATGACTAATAAATTACCTCACGAGGAATGGTAAGTAGGTGATAACTACCTCGCCAAGATCCCAAATCGTACATGCCTAGTCTCCCTAAACCAAGCAGTTCCATTAATTGCGAGTATGGTACTTGGGGTACCCTACCTAATTCCATCCTATCTGACTTATCGGTACCTACACTAAATTATCTCCGCTTTGAATTGTACTCTTATTATTAAGTGGATGTTGACTTTTTCCTCATTTCTCCTTGAAATATTGTACAACCTTAGTGGATGTGGCAATTTCTCTTATCCGCTTCCCTTTTTTCTAGTTTCTACCTAAGCCTTTGTTACCGTACTCTACCCTATCTACTGGGTTTATTGAGGGGAGGGCGCCCCGCAGAGTTCAAAAGAATGATAGCACCGGGGGGGGGGCCTCCAAATTTTGAGGGCTCGCGTCCACAGTAAAGGAGCAAGATGAAGGCCCTGGGCCGATCTCACTCGCCCTCTTAAATATGGCTCTGCTATGCTTACAATTACAATAGATATTCTAGAGTCGTTTCATCCAAGTACGTACCACCTATATATATGTAGAAATAAGGTTTAAACAATTTATGTGCATAAATATGCACGTCTGCTTTCATTACTCTCTGTAAACAAGTTTTCTACTTGTTCTTCTTATTTCATCTATCTTTTGTCCTTGTAAATGCATTTTAGGTATATTCCAAAGGTGTTTTATCCAGGTACCTTGGAATAAGGTTGAAACAATATTTTTATGTAACTATGCATGCTATTAGCTATCTGTTAGTCGCACGCACACGCACCCAAATATTCCCAAACAATGTCCCTCCATGACGCTTCATTACATGATAACAATAATATATGGTCTTAAATAATTAGTAATGATGTAAAATCAATATAATAGCTATTGTATCGATCTAATATCATGCTGATTTGGGCTTATATTAGGCCAGCCACTCACTATCAGCTAGACCTGATCAGGTCCGTTTGTCAGGTAGACATGACAGGTACACCTAATCAGGTCCATCTGTCAGGTCTACCTGATGTCCTTATACCTACCTAATGTCCTGATACCTGATGAGCGCACTCACTATCAGATACACCTGACAGGCGGATCTGATCAAGTGTATACCTGTCAGAAGCTTACTATCCCCGCCAAGGAGACATCTGCGGAAAATCCAGCTTTCAACCTGAAGTTCAAGTCTAGGGTCATTTACACTTATAGTGCCTACACGAAACATACACGGATGGCAATAATACTCTC
>NW_007385557.1:0-3062 GCF_000475195.1 Diaphorina citri
CCCCGGGCGGGAATCGAACCCGCGGCCTAGCGCTTACAAGGCAGACGCACTACCAACTAAGCTAACTAGGCTGGCGGGCGTTTTCTTGATGTACCTACATACGACCTACCTCATGTTGATTTACTGATTCGGAAATTCTGAACAGTTTCCAAAGAATGTCTTGAACTTTAGAGAAAAAGATTCCGGAATGAATACCTAAAAGATAGTTACATAAATACGAGTTGGTAGATGTGCTTTTCTGAATTTAAAAACACTTCAACCTTTTGACGTTTGGTTTGAAGGTTGAACGGCCTTTTAGGATTGGTCCATCTCATTCTGATTCAAAAGTGGACGATAGAGTTTGATAGGGGGGAAGGGGGGATGTAACTGCTAAGGTCTTGTTATTCCGAAAGCGAAGAGAGAAGGAAGACAGGATAGAAGAAACTCATCAGCTTATTTGTTTAGGATAAAATCTGCCCCGAGCTAGCGCCTACAAGGAAGACGCGCTACCCTTCAAGCTACCTAGGCTGGCTGAAGTAGAAATCAAGAAAAAGATTATCTTGCTATGTGATCTAGGGCCAGCCCTTAAATTCCCAAGTTTTTGAGGTTTATCGTAACTTTTTGCTAGGTTGTATTTTAATATTTAATGGGGGAAATGGCATAGACTGCCCTTGAATTTCTAAGGACAAATGACATTTATGAGATCGTTGTGCTTTATGCCTTGCCTTTTTGATTTCAATCAGGTCATCAATAAATTATCCTCACGAGGCTAAGTTTAGAGGAGGGGGGAAAATGATACCACACCTAAAAGATCTTGCCTTCAGACGTTCATATCTCTCAAGTTTGGTTTCATTTTTCAAGTTTTTCTTCCTTGGTTCTCAAGAACTTTCATTTCACGGAAGATACATACAATACATACATATTAGAAGGGGATACCTACTGTTCTTTCCTTCCAACTTCCAACGTTTCATGTTCTATGTCTCAACATTTTCTCATTACCTCCCTGTTTCCCAACCTTCTTACTGATATAATACGTTCCTCCTATGTACTTATGTACTTCACTAGTTACTACATTTTCCTTGTACTTCTAATACTAATACCAGGTCAGTCGTTCTCAAACTACTTGATCTCGTGGTACCCTTTTTTTTAGTAAGAGACCTTATGGTTGCACCATGGCAAACCGAACTGGTCTGCCCTCTCCTTCAAGGCAGAAAATTTCGCCATCCTAAGTAGAATAGAATAGAATAGAATATACCTTGTTTATCCTGCCAGAATGAGACTGAAAAGTCCCTTTACTCCCGCAGTCTAAACAAGATTTAAGATGACGGAACATAGCCGGAACATATCCGTGACAGATAGGTGTACGTGGCCTTTAGAGTGCCCGGTCAGTTATCCACAAAGTCACTTGTCCGAAAGTGCAACTTTTTCGCTCGGGCCCTCAAAGTGTTAAATAGTCCCCATACTATGCTGTAAATATTTCCTATACCTACTCTGCTGTAAATATTCCCTATACTCTGCTGCAAGCTAGATGATCGATCACACGGAAGGGATGTGAATTGGGGAGGAAGGGATGTGTGGATGTGAAATGAAGAAGAACTCTTTACGCCCCTGAACGTTATCCTATGTGCATTTTGTTATTTTACGTTCCTTCTTTCTCATTTCCTCTTCTTTGTCTTTTTCCTTCTTCGAGGCCTTCATATGTGCATTTTGTTATTCCACATCCCTTCTCCTTTTTTTACTTTCCTTATCCTATAGGAAGGAAAGTAATGTAATCGGGTCAAATTTTCGCTGGTGAGATTTTAGTGCCAAAACACGTTTTGAGGCTTTTTCTCATCCTTCTTTCTCTTTTTCCTTCTTCTAGGCCTTCATATGTGCATTTTGTTATTCCACATCCCTTCTCCTTTTTTATTACTTTCCTTATCCTATAGGAAGGAAAGTAATGTAATCGGGTCAAATTTTCGCTGGTGAGATTTTAGTGCCAAAACACGTTTTGAGGTCCCTAGAGCCTAAATCCAAAGATTCAGCCATTAGTCCGTGTGTGTGTGTGTGTGTGTGTGTGTGTGTGTGTGTGTGTGTGTGTGTGTGTGTGTGTGTGTGTGTGTGTGTGTGTGTGTGTGTGTGTGTGTGTGTGTGTGTGTGTGTGTGTGTGTGTGTGTGTGTGTGTGTGTGTGTGTGTGTGTGTGTGTGTGTGTGTGTGTCTGTCTGTCTGTCTCTCTGTCTCTCTGTCTGTCTGTCTGTCTGTAAACAATAAAATATCTCGAGAACGGTAAGAGCTAGAGACTTGAAATTTAGTAGGTATGTATCTTTCAAATGGTGACAAGGATGCGACACGAAACTTTTGTTTAAGACCGGTGCAACGCTTGGCGGCATTTTACCGCTTTTTGGCGGTTTTCGGTGTAATTCAATATTATCTCAGGAACAGTATGAGCTAGAGACTTGAAATTTGGTATGTAGTCTACAAATGAGACAAGAATGTAACTCAAAACTTTTGGTTAAGATAGGTGCTGCGGTTTGCCGTATTTTGACCGCTTTTTGGTGGTTTTCGACCGTTCTTTGGCGGTTTTCAGCCTAAACTAAACGGTTAGAGATATTGTAAAAGTTACTATAGAACAAAAAATTAGCACCATTCAATAGGATAAGGAAAGTCGTGTGATGTGCACTGTATGTAGTCCACAAATGAGACAAGAATGTAACCCAAAACGTTTGGTTAAGATAGGTGCTGCGGTTTGCCGTATTTTGACCGCTTTTTGGTGGTTTTCGACCGTTTTTGGGCGGTTTTCAGCCTAAACTAAACGGTTAGAGATATTGTAAAAGTTATTATAGATTATAGAACAAAAAATTAGCACCATTCAATAGGATAAGGAAAGTTGTGTGATGTTCACACCAGATTTTTTCTCCATAAAGGTCTGTCTTCTTCTTTTGCGTCTATTCCTATTTTCTTCTTCTTGCTTGTACACCTTCCGTCTCGTCCTAACTCTTCGGTTGCGTATGTAGTGTGTACTTATACCTACATAAACACAAGTACATTCGATTCCTCTTCCTTCCTCCTTCTTCTTCTTCTCCTCCTCCTCCTCCTCCTCCTC
>NW_007385558.1:0-3798 GCF_000475195.1 Diaphorina citri
TTTTGTCACACCCATTTTTTTTTTTTTTTTTTTTTTTTTTTTTTTTTTTTTTCATATTCGAACTTTTGGGTCAATGTCGATTATAGGAACGGAATGAGGGGAAGTGAGTTTTCTATGCCGTGTTGCCAGATGTGACAACGGGTGTGAGATTGGGAGCGGCGTTTACACGATTTTTGAATCGAGAAAACATACGAGCACTTTTTTTTCCGAATGTAAGAACGAAACATGGAATCGACAATACACGACCATTTGGAATAGTCCGAAAATGATAAAGCCAAGAGGGAAAATATGACATGCCCATAAATCCCTATAAAAACTCCCCATCAAGATGGTAATAGAAAGTAAAAAATGGGAATTTGACGATCGGTTCTCAAAAAAGCATCGTGTGAAGCAACCTTTGGTAGCGGTGATCGGCACAACATGACAACACTGTAATGAGGGGAAATGGAGCTACTCCCCACTTCCCGCATATTGTACAGTCAAAACTGGGTTATCCGAGCACGGCACGTCGCTATTCGTCCATTTGAAAGCAGTGGGGTGATCATTGTGCTATCGATTGTCTGGGCCAAACACTTCTCTGCCTTTCAGTCCCGTGCATCGCTACGAGTTAGGACTCCGCGTTTTTGTACGAAATTGTGTTTTTGTGTGAACTTGTGTTCTTAATTTGTACCATCTAAATTCCTAAACATGAGTAAAACCGTGCAGAAACAGGAGGCTCCAATGCCCATGGCCCCAGCATTAGCCGATCCCGTGGCTTTCGCCAAGGATTTCATCGCCGGCGGTGTGTCTGCCGCCGTGTCCAAAACCGCCGTCGCCCCCATTGAGCGTGTCAAACTGCTCCTCCAAGTCCAACACATTTCCAAACAAATCAGTGAAGAACAAAGGTACAAAGGTAAGTCCAATCCAAAGTGTTTTTAGTGTTTGGTTTCGCCCTGAAAACACCCAGAGGACGCGGTGTTTCTGTCGGCTCTAACGACCCTACCCCTCCCTGTACTGCTCTCTATACACGAGTTTTCTCTTCTACTTATGTAAATCTCGTTAAAATATGAATCGTAATATACTAAACTACCCACCTCACGAAATCGAAATAGATTTGTAGAGCTAGAAGTGTTTTAAATTGAATTTTCAAGCCCCCTGTTTTTTTTTCACTTAACTACGAAGTAGAATATCAAAATGGCGGCCATTTCGCCGTGTCTTGCTAAAACCATTCATCAAAATTTTGTCCTTGTCCTGTTGGAATGTCTTTCTCATGAAATTACATTATTTCCATTTGTCTTACAAATAAATCCATTAGATAACTTATTGATCCTTCACATTTTGTGAATCTCTCGAAATTAGCTCGCCGAATAAAACGAATCTAGAAAGTGTTTTAGGCCATGTTTTTCTAATGAGGTCACACCACGTTTTGGGGTTTTCCCATTTTATTTTTCCGACGTAGGTAGGTATTTACAATTCAGGCAATATTCTGAACAAACCTGAGTACAAAATTATTGAGATTTTTTTCACTTATTGCCGAAAAAATTGACTCAGACGAATAAAGTATTTTTTGATGGCATAAAATCAGCAGTGCAAAAAAATAAAATTTCGCCCTACTCCATCGCGATGACGTGTTTTCTACTTGATAGAGGACATGGAAGGTTAAGGACAAAATAATATTAGAGAAGCATTCGATTTGTTGTAGTAAAATTCATCATGTATTTTCCTTAAAATGGGACTTTGGAATGATTTTTTTTATTTAAACATGAATTATCTACTGACAAAAAATAATCAAATGGTTTTTTTAAAAACCTTCCTATACTTCTGTTATTTCTATTAAAGGCTCTTGGAAATTAAGATTAGTTGATTGGTCTACCTAAACACTGATAAAAAAGGGTGTTACCTCATAGCTCATAGACAGTGTTCTTTATCTAATGAGGTTGAATTAACACTGCTGTTCTCTCAGTATTCTAGATTTTGTTAGCTCAGAGGGTCATGTTTTGATCATTCTGTTGAATTTTCCATTATAATGAGATGGGCAACTAGGTACCAAATAGTTATGTAAGGCAGTGTTTTTTTTTTTTTTTTTTTTTTTTTTTTGTTATTACCTCCCTACTTACTAAATATATACAGTATTTTTTTTTTTTTTTTTTTTTTTTTTTTGACATTACCTACCTACTTACTAAGTATATACAGTAATGTAAAAGTGCTTTTAACTGTGATCATGCTTAACACAGAGATGAACAGCAACACTTCCCTGGGGACGGTGTGCATTGCTAGAGGGTGACACCCATTTTTTCGTAAAATAACTGTGAGTCTCTCACAGTGCATGCTACAATGTAATTTTCTATCTACGTTTGAAGAGCAGGCTCTGCCAAACCGTGTGGTATTGTGAAGTATAAGGCTGTGGTGAATGCAAATAAATATCTCTGTTCAGTGAGATACCCATTTCTGTGAGTCTCTCATGATGCACACTCAGTTTTCTATATAGACTTAGATAGACTCAGTTTCCTAGGGGACGGTGTGCATCTCTAGAGCAGTGTTTCTTAATTGGTGTTCCGCGGAACGTAGGGGTTCCTCGAGCTGATGGCAAGGGTTCCGCGAGATATTTTGGAAAAATCATACACTAGATAAAATGCAGTTTCAAACGGTATTTCTGCATGCAAAAAAGCATGCAGAAATACCACTCTTCCCATAGTAATAAATAAAAATAAAATGTTATAAAAAAAACTTGTATTTTTATAATAAGGGGGGTGGGGGGTGTAATCTTGAAAGTTCAGGGTTCCACAAAGATGTTCACCTTTTGAAAAGGGTTCCGCGGGCCAAACTAATTAAGAAACACTGCTCTAGAGGGTGACGGGAGTCTCCCATATAAATCTCAGCCGGCTGGGGGGTAATTCATGAATAATGGCTGCCGTCCTTAATGCGTTAAAGTTAAAGATTAGCCTACTAAGAGGTCAACAAACTTAAGCAAGAGATTGTAGACCCAGTGGTAACTAATGCAGTCTATGTGTAATGAATGTTTCTTCTCAATCCTGATAATCCAAAAGCCAATAATAAACCAAGATAAAGTGGACTGTAATTTTAAACGTGGAAGAATTGAAAAGAAAAGTCAAATGTCGAAAAGAAAAGCCAGAATGCAAATTTTCCATGTCAGGATCTAACCAACAAATTTAATTTTTATAAAAATCACATTTTTTTTGTTTTTTTTTTTTTTTATCAGCTGATTTCCTAAAATAGGCCGGGGCTCACGAGGCCTAGTGCGAACAAAGTTCAAGTTGGCCCGTCCACTATGTCTAGTCTATGTTTGGGGGAAAAAAAACTTGAGCTTCAAATCTAGGTTATCAGGAATAACAAGAGTTTGCAAATTATTCTAAACCCCATTTACCAACCTCAACTTGGAAGTAATAATAAATGATTCATTATTTAATTAGTAATTTTAGGGCACTTTAATCTCTTATAAGTGGAATCTCCAATGAGTGAAACCTGCCATGAGAGCATTTGATATTATTAATAGCATTACAGGCAGGCAAGCACACAGATAAGGCCAAACAGATTAGACGTTAAGGGTTACACGGGGCTCATATGAAATATTTTGCTGATTAACAGTGAATGAGGACCATTGTACATTTGCATGCCTCTTTTTAATTTTTTTTATCACTTTTATAACAAGATAACAAGTGTACAAGTTGAGGTAAATGATGGCTGGATGGCAGATATATGTTGTACCTTTTACTCGAGCATTTAATCATAGGTTACGGACATGGGCCCTGATTGAAACAGTGAGAGGCATGTAAACGGCGGAAATTGTGTAGGATCACT
>NW_007385558.1:10363-10764 GCF_000475195.1 Diaphorina citri
CTCATTTTCTCTTGATTTTAAAGTATTAGGCCCGTTCCACATTGGGAGTGTAGTCGTCTGAAAAATCAAACCTATGAAAATGCAAGACTCACAAATAGACCATCTATCATTTTCATAGATTTTCAGGCGACAACGCTTCCAATGTGACACGGACATTAAAGGTAGAAACACACTACTATCACTCTCACGTAACGTGATAGTGTGTTTCTATCTTAAGTCCCATCACTAAGACCTTAGCAGTTATACAGTGACGTTGAAGCATTAAGTAGCGTCCACACTATGTCGATCTGACATTTGTCCTTAACCCCCAAAACCTTCGTGTTTGTTGCAGGCATGGTCGACTGTTTCGTGCGCATCCCCAAGGAGCAGGGCTTCGGCGCCTACTGGCGTGGTAACATGGC
>NW_007385559.1:0-3282 GCF_000475195.1 Diaphorina citri
TCGTGAGGATTTTTCAACTCTCTTGGGTGTTTATGTGTTTCTGGTGAACATATAAAACTACTTAGCGCAATGTCGTTATAGTGAAAAACTGTGCTAAAAAGAGGACGTCTTCCCGTTTGGTGTTTCCTCTCTGGATTAGTGGGGACGATTCGATGGGAGAATTTTGTAGGAAATGCTTCGTTTTGTTTTGGTAGTCGGCACAATTCTTACTCAATAATTTCTTTAAGGAGGCATAAATATAGGTTATAGTTTTCTGGTATTGGTATAAGTAGGGCCATCGGCTTTAATAAACTCCCAATGTCACTGCGACCTGGTTCAGATCTTTTGTGACTAATAAGTTATAGTTAGGGTGTTGGTTCAGGTCCGGCCCGAAGGACCAATACTGTGGCTGGATCTTTTATTTTCTTGTGAAATTGCGGAAGAATGGGAGGAAACTTACACCTCACTTCGTTCGTTCATAGAGACGGAATTAAACACAAATCGCATGCATACGACAAAGAGAGAAGACGAGTCGAAAGGCAACTTTTTGATTTAATACAAATAGGCGACGAAGCAGAGTGGAGAGAGAGAGAGAGAGAGAGAGAGAGAGAGAGAGAGAGAGAGAGAGAGAGAGAGAGAGAGAGAGAGAGAAAGAGAAAGGGGAAAAAAGGAGGGGAAAGAGAGGGTAATTTTACCTTTGATATGTCACGGGCAAGGGGTTAAATAGACATTACAGGTAATTTTCCAAGGGAGGGGGCGAAAGAGGGAGAGAGGGGAGGAAGGGAGAGAGGGGTAGATAAGAGGGAGGGAGGGGAGGGGAGGGGGATGAGGTTGGGGTTAGGGTGCTTGGAAAATATTGGATGCCGTGTTAAAAGTTCCGTGACTAATCAAGTCGAGGCTTCAAAAATACCTAATATTAAAGCTTTAAAAAAAAAAAAAAAAAAAAAAAAAAAAAAAAAAATTTTAAAAGGGTAAAAAAAAAAAATTGAGAGGCCCCGGGCTAGGTATGATTACCATAATGATGACATGCAAATAGTCTGATGTTACTGACTGAGGAGAATTAACTCCGTTATATGGTAACTGGCGCCACTCTTAAATCAGGGAAAGTATAGCGGCTGCATAAGATTCAGAGGGTGAATTAACCCCTTGGCTAAAGAAATAGTATTGCGTACGGCATCCAACTCTTAAAATTTGTACTTCCGGCTTCTCGCTGCGAGCACATAAAGTGCATTCGCCACTCTATACATGTTTGTAGCCAGAAGATAAGAGGCGATGACGCTGTCAAAGTCCATCTCAGCAATACTTACCCTAAGTGTAAGTTTGCAGATAAGTTAGAGTCGGAACGAAGAATTCTTTCGAGCGCTCGCTTTGTTCATGTTTAGCTGGGAAGTGGCACAGCAATTAGGGGGGTTAGTGGAGAGGGAAAAGGTTATCTCGCTCATTGTAGATGAGGACGCACACAGCGTAAGACTTACTGATGAAACACCCTATATGTCAAGTGTAAGGAAACTCCATTATATTCCTCGCGTTAAACATATAAATTCTGCTGAGTTGTAGAGATAAAACTCAATTGTATTTGATTAGAGTGCTGAATAACGGTGCTTAATTAGTTAAACAGAAAGTTATCATTTTTGTTATCTTTTCTAGAAAGCATCATGGATGTTATTTGTGATATACTTAATTTATATCTTATTCCACATAATATCAAGTGGGTGTGTGGGTCATATTCTTTTAAGAATTCTATTCCTAAGGGAAAGAGCCTTTGCTCCTCGCACTAGCACTAGTGAAAGCCACGTTGTGGGACATTTTGATTCAGGGAATGCCCTGTCCCTACCAGGGTTAGATGGGATTTCTTGACCTAACTAGAGGCTAGGAGTAACTGTAAAAGAAAGTTGCAAAGGTTTTCAGGGAATGGAAGGAGAGAGACACGACTCATAGCCCTTTGTATATCCCACTAGGTGGTAAGAATTGTCTTCTCGCCATCTGCGATGTGAAGAGGCATACTACGGGATGGGCAATGCTACGACACAGACCACATTGCGTCCAATGTAGCAGTTGTTCATTGCTACGAAATAAAAACGCGGTGAAACACTCATCTAAAAAAAAAAAAAAAAAAAAAACATGTAAATGTAAGTTGTGCATAAGTTTGTGTAACCAGCATAATAATTAATAAATATTAAATATTAAGCGTTTGAAAACAAACTTGCAGAAAAAAGATAAAAAAAAAAGTTTGCATGAAATATACGAGTTGAATAACGGGCACCGTTTTCAATATTTCCAACTGTAAATCTGGCCACATCCACCAAAAATGAATTTTCCTCAACAGCTACCATCACAGGTTAAAGATCAAGTCGTCCTTTCTACAGCTCCTCTTACTATATCTTTAACCCTTTTTGGTATTAAAGCGTAATCAATCGTATATACATGCTGGACCTACAAGAAGGAGGAGAGAGAGAGAGAGGGAAAGACAGAGAAGAAGAAAGGGAAGAGGAGAAAAGAGAGAGAGAGAGAGAGAGAGAGAGAGAGAGGGAGAGGGAGGGAGTTATGCGTTATTTTTATTTACGATTATTATTCATTTTGACTTTAGTTTTTTCAACATGCAACAAGCAGATCAATAACAAACTCTCTCTCTCTCTCTCTCTCCTCCTCCTCTTCTTCTTCTTCCTATCCTCTTCCTTATTCTCCTCCTCCTTTTTAGCCCCTTTTTCCTCTTCTTAGGTATTTTTCTTCCGTTCCTTGTAGTATTATTCCTTCTCCTTCTTCTCTTCCTCCTCCTTTTTCTCTTCTTCTTCCTCTCCCTTTTCCTCTTCCTTCCCTTTCTAATTTCTCCTACCCCTCTTCCTTCTCCTTCTCACCCTCTTTCTCCGCCTCCTTATTTCCTCTTCTCCTTATTCTTCTTCTTCCTCCTCCTTGTCTTCCTATTTCTTTTCCTCTTCTTAGTCCCCTTCTCCTCTTCCTCTGCCTTCCCTTCTTTTTCTCTTCTCCTTCTTTACCTCTCCTTCCTCCACTCTCTTCTTCCTTCCCTTTCTAACTTCTCCTACCCCTCTTCCTCCTTCTTCTATCTTCCCCTCTCTCTCCACCTTCTCTCCCCCTCATTTTTTCTAGAATCCATATAATTAGAAAGTCAGTCGGTCGCAGGTAATAATATTTGATATTATGATATTATATCTACATACATATTCAAAATATGCCACACGTATAGATAAGAAATGATAGATATGTTTTGGGTGTGGCAGAAAGAGAGAGAGAGAGAGAGAGAGAGAGAGAGAGAGAGAGAGAGAGAGAGAGAGAGGGGGGGGGGGG
>NW_007385560.1:0-1709 GCF_000475195.1 Diaphorina citri
GGCTGGCTCGTCCTGAACCGCAGTCAACCAACGTGAGGATAGTAGTAAGATTGATGAAATCACCAAACAAGCGTAGGTTTTCAACTATTGCACTTGATTTCACATTGATGCTTATAATATCAAAGGTTGCAGCAAAGCATTATTATTTTATTATAATTAATTAAAGTAACATCAGATTACAATCTGCAATGTTATATGCACAAAAATTCTAGAGAAAATATTATAGTAGTACATAATACTATTCGAAGTATATATTACTATGTACTTAATAATTTATTATAATACTGATGATGATAACAAACTTACCTCCCAAATACTTGGTCCTTGTTCAAACTTTGGTAGCACCACTATTACTTCCAAAAAGGAATTCTTCATTTGTCGTCAATGTCAACATACTCGAAATAAAAGTCTATCAAATTTCGTCAACTTAGACCGAAAGCTATAATCGATATTAGTAGAAGTATTTTGAAGAAATCACTGATAGTAGTAGTAGTTGTTGTTGTTGTTGTTGTTGTTGTTGTTGTTGTTGTTGTTGTTGTTGTTGTTGTTGCTGCTTTAGCTTTCGCCGAATGGCGATAGCAGAATAAAGATAGGTGTCTTTTTGTATCTGCTATACACCGGGGTGATGGGCTCTAGCTCTAGCCATGTTAGATTGGCTGGCTCGTCCTGAACCGCAGTCAACCAACGTGAGGATAGTAGTAAGATTGATGAAATCACCAAACAAGCGTAGGTCAGTTTCTTGAAATGATATCTTTTTCAACTATTGCACTTGATTTCACATTGATGATAATAATATCTAAGGTTGCAGCAAAGCATTATTATTTTATTATAATTAATTAAAGTAACATCAGATTACAATCTGCAATGTTATATGCACAAAAATTCTTATGACTGAAGCACATCCTACTTGTAAGGGTAAAAGTGCAAAATGTATTAAATGTTTCTAGATTTCGTAAAATTGCCGAAAGTTCTATAAAATAAATAAATGATGAGCGGTAAATGTAGAAATAAATTAGATAGCACAATGCCTAAACATAATGAAAGAAAAAACAATAATGTACCTAGGTAGGCAGGTATATTTTAAAAATAAAACTAGTTTTATATTCAAAAGATTTATTTTATTTAAAGACAGTCTTCATTTTCAATAACTTGACATTTTTAATGACATCATTATTTCTTCGAATTAGGTACAACCAATTAATCGAATATAGTACTTTAATTTAACCTTAACATATACGCTGAGTCATACGACATATTTACTCTCATTAATGTTTTTTACTTTCCTTATCCTATAGGAAGGAAAGTATTGTAATCGGGTCAAATTTTCGATGGTCAGTTATTAGTGCCAAAACACATTTTGAGGTCCCTTGGTTAAGATCGGTGCATTGCTTGGCGGCATTTCGGCCGCTTTTCGGTGTAATTCAATAATATCTCGGAACGGTATGAGCTAGAAACTTGAAATTTTGTATGTAGTCCACAAATGTGACAAGGATGCAACACAAAATACTTGGTTAGGATAGGTGCTGTAGTTGGCGTCATTTCGGCCTCATTTTGGCAGGTCTCTACCGTTTTTTGGCGGTTTTCAGCTTTACCGACTAAACGGTTAGAGATATTGTAAAAGTTAAGGTGAAAGAGGAACTCAAGATAAGCATAATTTAATAGGATTAGGAAAAGTCGTGTGATGTTCACGACCAGATTTTTATGGGTAG
>NW_007385560.1:1830-3061 GCF_000475195.1 Diaphorina citri
CACGTGATGATAAATTGACACCCACAAAGGAGATTTCAAACGCAACTTCCTTCTTCTCGCGGGTAGTTGAATCAAAGCCAGTAACCACCCGGGAACACTTTTGCCCATCAGAAACATGTTCTCCAACAACCAAAATGGTTTTTTGCACAGCAAATCCAGCAACTTCTACCTTTCATACGATAATTTCGAAAGAAGTTTGTCTGGACTTTCTATGTAATAGTTCATCTTGACCGGTTGCCCAAACTACAAATTCCAAGGCTCCAAGAATGTATGAATCCAATTACATCTCCTGTTCACGTGAGTTTTCTCAAATCAATTTGAATTCGTTTTAATTGAAGTTTGACAAGTTCTTCTGCGGAGCTACATTCCTCGTCGTGATTCTTTCCCAACAGTCAAGGAGCCTCTGAAAGGTTGGTATTAGAGGTCCAAGTTTATACTTACTTATTATCGCATATAATTGTCAGTTTGACTGAAAGAAAGAGACTTTCAAAGTATGTTAACAAAAAAAAAAAAAAAAAAAAAATAGGTAGCCCCTAGACTAGACTGCCTAAAGAATCCATGATCTTGATGTATTTACTCGTAGATACTATTTAGAGTTTCGTTCTTCTCTTATTCTTACTTACTTCTCACATTGTCCCAAAAGTTTCTCAGTGCTTTCGATGTAGTTTTCTATGGTTTTGATGAGTTGGTCTTCCGTTTCAACCAGTTTCTCCACACTGAGAAGAGAGGAATAATAGTCACCAAAAGTTGGATTTGTTGAACACAGGAGACATATGAATACAAAACTGGTACTCCACATGTTGGTCGTCACAGTGGAAATCTATGGAAAATGAGAAAGTATATACGCCACTAAGTACATATAGTTTTGCTGATAGGATGAGATCATAGTCGATGTACCTACATTCCTACTTTTGTAATAGGGTTTACCAACTCGCTATTGAGATGAAACGAGAATTTATTAAAATTTTCCTATTGAGGAGCGCGGTTGAGCTCCGCCCCGCCAAATCAAGAAAGATTGACCGCCTGCTTAGTAGCCAACCTCAGATTGAACTCAATCCTGAGAGCCTATACATTCCTACTTTTGTAATAGGGTTATAGGGTTTACCAACTCGCTATTGAGATGAAACAAGAATTTATTAGAATTTTCCTATTAAGGAGCGCGGTTGAGCTCCGCCCCGCCAAATCAAGAAAGATTGACCGCCTGCTTAGTAGCCAACCTCAGATTGAACTC
>NW_007385561.1:0-762 GCF_000475195.1 Diaphorina citri
CGGACGACTGGAGTGCAGCGATGAACTACCCTGTCAGGGATTGGGGGAACATGCGCACTTCAGTAACTTCGGCATGGCGTTTCTAACCCTGTTCCGAGTGGCCACGGGAGATAATTGGAATGGGATCATGAAGGTAAGAACCAAGGGAAGTTAGCCCGGTTGGAAGACCTTGGAAAATGGTTTGCACAATCCTCAGAACAGTTGGAGCTGCCCAGGACAGAGAACAAGTTAGTGGAAATCATGATGGCCAACGTTCATTAGGACACACAACTACAAGAAGAAGAAGAAGAAGAAGAAGAAGAAGAAGAAGAAGAAGAAGAAGAAGAAGAAGAAGAAGAAGAAGAAGAAGAAGTACTCAAATGAAGAAGAAGATGAAGGTAAGTAAAGGGGCTTGAGCTTGGAACTCGAAGGTAATGGCTGGATAACACTAGGTTAGGTTAGGCAGTCTAGCTACTGGCCTCGTGTATCACTGAAGTCCAGGAACATGCTCACTTCAGTAACTTCGGCATGGCGTTTCTAACTCTATTCCGAGTGGCGACGGGAGATAATTGGAATGGGATCATGAAGGTAAGAACCAAGGGGAAGTTAGCCCGGTTGGAAAATGGTTTGCACAATCCTCAGAACAGTTGGAGCTGCCCAGGACAGAGAACAAGTGGAAATCGTGATCGCCAACGTTCATTAGGACACACAACTACAAGAAGAAGAAGAAGAAGAAGAAGAAGAAGAAGAAGAAGAAGAAGAAGAAGAAGAAGAAGAAGAAGA
>NW_007385561.1:1838-3060 GCF_000475195.1 Diaphorina citri
TGTATAGTTTTGGCTTCCAGTTACTGTACTATTTCTTTGGTGAAGTTTTGGCTTCAAGTTAGAATAGAATAGAGAATATACCTTGTTTATCCTGCCCGAATAGGACTGAAAAGTCCCTTTACCCCAGCAGTCTAAACAAGGTCTCGTATATTTGATGCGTTAAAGAATAATACATACAACTAACAATTCAGTAAAAAGACCCTGCTTAACTAGAAAAAAAAAGTTACTGCATTATTTGGTTTAGCTTTGGCATCAAGTTACTATGCTATTCATTGGCACTGTTTGGCGTTAATTTTTTAGGTACTAAGTCACCAGTCTGTTTAAGTGGTTAGCTTACTGACACCCGCTTCTTGTAGGTTAGTACAAATAATTAAAGTCAGCTCCCATGGCGTAGTGGTCACTGCGCTCGCCTTGGCAGGGCCGTATTTATAGGAGGGCGAGGGGGCCCGGACCTCTCGGGCTTTAGTTTTGCCACTTTACTATATGAGCCCTCTATCACTCTTCGCATTCTTGCCCTCCCCCCTCAATTAAAGTCAGCTCCCATGGCGTAGTGGTCACTGCGCTCGCCTTGCACGCGGGAGACCCGGGTTCGATTCCTGGCGGGGTCAAGAAATTTGTATCATACAAATGATTGATTCTGTGACAGCTTGTTTCGAGGCCCACTCAGCCTCGTGAGGAAAATGAGTAGCTATGACATATAAATGCGCATAGCGACCGGTGCCAGCATGGCAGGTAAACATTGGATTTTAGGATTATTGAGATATTGGGAAAATCCTACAATGCTGCAGTGAGCACCAAAGTTGTGACATAATAACACAAAGAAACTGCATTTACATTTACATATAATTAAGTGATAGGTCTTGGGTTTACCTAATTCCCACCCGGGCCGGGGTGAATTTTCCTAAATAAGGTTCGTTCTCGGAACGGGTGGATTTCTCCCATCCTGTCCGTCTTCTCTCTTCGATTTCGGGACTATGATACCTCCGTTCTTATGGCAGCTCCCTCTATTAAAACTCTTTTAAAACTATTTTTATCCTAAACGGATAATGTTCGTTCTCGGAACGGCTGGCTTTCTTCTAGCCTTTCTTCCTTCTCTCTTCGATTTCGGAACAAGACTTCCGTTGCGCGTTGTTAGTATAGTGCCCTCTATTAAAACACTTCTACCTCTACTAAAACACTTTTGCCTCTATCGAAACACTTAGGTACCTCTATTAAAACACTT
>NW_007385562.1:0-3060 GCF_000475195.1 Diaphorina citri
TTTTTTTTTTTTTTTTTTTTTTTTTTTGCATCTTGTCGTTGGACTCCTATTTCTTGTGCGTCCTCCCCTTGCTTTTCTTCTTCTTCTTCTTCTTCTTTTTCTTCTTCTTCTTCCTTAAATCTTATTTTGTCCGCTTTCCTTGTCTTTTGTCTTCTCTGCAAGATACTCTTCCTTCCCATCTTCTTGGATATTTTCTCTTCGTTTTTTATCCTCTTCTTTTTCTTCGTCCAGTTCTCCCTTGTTCTCCTACATCTCCTTCTTCTTAGTTTTCCTAAGCTTTATTTTTTAATAAGACTAACTTTTTTTTCTCTCCTACTCTATAAAGAAGTTTTCTTCAACTTTTTTCTCTCTCTCTCCGCTTTCGATAAGTCCTTTATAAATAATGAATTCATACTGGAATGATTGGAGATCTCTCTCTCTCTCTCTCTCTCTCTCTCTCTCTCTCTCTCTCTTATGGTGTAACATATTGAAATATCCACCCGATGTGCACATGGCTAAAAAAGAAAATAGGGTTAAACGCAAAAATCGTTGGACAATTTTTATCTTATTTTGACATTCATCCTTTTTACTTCTTCTTCTTCTTCTTCTTCTTCTTCTTCTTCTTCTTCTTTACTTGGTTATAGACTTGTCAGCATGCTTTCTCAATACATACTAGATATTAGATATTAGTGCTTTATTTAGACTGTCGAATTAGGACATGTAGTCCCATTATCTCAACAGTTTAATATTGCACCGTTATCTCAACAGTTATCTCAACCGTCCCATTATCTCAACAGTTTAATATTGCACATACATTCCCATTCGATTACGGGTTCGATTCCCGGCGGGGCCGAGGTTTTTTTTTCGGCTCTGTGCTAGGAGTTCGGGGTGCACTCAGCCTCGTGAGGACAATTGAGTAGCTACTTTAATCGAGTAGCGACCAATGGCGGCATTACAAGTCAAAGAAACGAGTGGTGATAAATATGATAATTGAGTAAATCAAAGACGTGTAATACTGTGATATCCACAAAGTTGTGAAAAAGCTCTCTGCTTTACCACAAAGAGTAATGATTTGATTTTTATTTTAGAGTCTTGAATTCAGGGAATTTATTTTTAGTGATTTTCGGGATTTGACCTCTCAATTCCTGGATTTTATTTCCTCTTCTATTTTACGTACCCTAACCCAAAACAAAGCAAACATAATTTTGTAGGTACAACTGTTGTTTTCTTATGTTTTACAACATCTATCTTGTATTGGCATAGTGAGGTATGATGATCTTGATCTCTTGATAGAGGGAACAGTAACAACGAAGCTTTGTTCACGATAAAGTTCCCCCCCCCCAGGCGGGAGTCGAATCCGCGACTTAGCGCTTAGGTACAAGGTAGGCGGGTTTTTTCCGCACATTTCAAAAAATCAAATCATGAATCTTTGTGGTAAAGCAGAGAGCTTTTTCACAACTTTGTAGGTATCACAGTATTACAAGTCGTTTATTTACTCAATCATCATATTTATCATCGCTCGTTTCTTTGACTTGTAATGCCGCCACTGGTCGCTACTCAATAAAAGTAGCCACTCAATTGTCTTCACGAGGCCAAGTGCACCCTGAACGCCAAGCACAGAGCCGAAAAAAAACTGCGGCCCCGCCGGGAATCGAACCCGGGCCTCCTACGTGCAAGCCTAGTGTGATACCCACTCGGCCACGGAGGTTGCTCCATTATATTTAACTCCAATTTTCATTTCAGAGTACAATGTCGGAATGGAGGCTCGTGTTTTGGCTCACGTTCATAATTCTGGCGGTCACCAATCTATTCTATCTCGTGTTCGGCTCGGCCGAAATACAACCCTGGAACGACCCCAACCCTGTAGTACAAAAGCCGCCCCCCCGAAGTGAAATAGAAATCGGCCCAGAACCCGAATAGAGTGCCCCAAAACCCGAATAGAGTGCCCCAGAACCCAAATAGGGGGATGCTTGTAGATTGAGTACGAATAGACTATCTTTGGACAAGCAACCACACTAGTAGATCATTGATGGCCGAGGCCACAAGTGAGCGTATTTGGATTAACTTCGGATCAAGCAATCTGATTGGGGTTGATTTCAAAAAATTCCGCCCGGGGCGGATTTTATCCTGATGGGATAATGTTCGTTCTCGGAACGGCTGGCTTTTTCCTATCCTGTCTTCCTTCTCTCTTCGATTTCGGGACGATAAGACCATAGCAGTTACAGTTCCCTCTGTCAAACCTCTTAAAAAAAAATAATAATAATAATAAAAAAAAATCAGTAAGACTAGCCACTCACTATAAGGTATCAGACCTGACAGATGGACCTTTTCAGGCGTATACCTGTCAGGTCTACCTGTCAGTATCAGTAAGGCCGTTTTCCATGCAGGCACTCTCCAGGTATACATACATATACGAGTAGTTTTCTTTTTTAGAGGAGTCTCACTTAACACACACTGCCCTCACTTTCTCTCTCTCTCTCTCTCTCTTTCTTAGGCTTTTTAATTTTCTTTCTTGTGTGGAAAAATTCCGCCTCCCTCTCTCCTCCTCCTTCTCCCATCCTTCCTCGTACTTCTACAAAAAAAAAAAAATAAAATAAAAAAAAATAAAATAAATCTGGTGTGAACATCACACGACTTTCCTTGTCCTATTGAATGATGCTTATTTGAGTGTTCTTTTACCCTAACTTTTACAATATCTCTAACCGTATCTCTTACATTACTTTCCTTCCTATAGGATAAGGAAAGTAAAAATTAATATTTTTCGTCGGTCTGGCAGTATCTATTGATGGGTGGGAGTTGGGGTGGTGGTGGTCGTGGTGGTGGGTAGGGGTGTGTATATTACGTTCTTATATAATTTTCAAGTCCCGACGAGAAGATTTTAATAATTAAAAAGCAAAGCGCCAACCATCAACAACAGCCATCAAGCGGAGAAGAAAAAAACAAAAAAACTCCGCCAAAACTCTATTAAAAATGTGAAGAAAAGAGGAAGAGAGGGAGGAGGAAAAGGAGAAGAAGAAGGTGGAAAAAGAATCAAGGAGAATAACGAAGAAGGGGTGGGAGAAGAATAAAAGGGTTTATATA
>NW_007385563.1:0-3059 GCF_000475195.1 Diaphorina citri
ATACCGGGTGTTCCAATCACATCGGACGACAGCGACATGACTGACACTCCAGTGCACACATTTGACGTTCAAGTTACATTCCCATCCAATGGCTTGTAAAAATATTAGACCATTCGTTGAAAACGCGCTCACACTGGAACTCTGGAACTACATTAGATTCGTGTGGTCTGTGTCGTAGCATGCCCATCTCGCAGTATGCTCCTCATTAGATGGGTGACAAGGGACACAATACTTCCCATTTAGGTGGGTATAAACACAGGATCGACAGAGTGTAATAATCGAAATCTGAGTGCAATTGAGGAGCTGGGTGCAAAAAGGGCAATAAATGAAAATCATCAAACTGAGATATTTAACTTGAAAGTTTTCAATTTTTCATCAAAATCCTTGAAAAGTGTGTTTACAAAAAACGCTGTAACTCATCGAAAAAAAAAGTTATCACTGCAGTTCAAACGCTGGAAGATAGAGCGCACCACGTTCTATTCAAAAAACCGTTTTACGCAAAAAGGGCAAAAAATCCAAATTTCCCTTTTTGCACCTAGCTCCTCAATTTCGCCCTATGTTTGTAATTATTGTATTTTGTACATAATCATAACTAATGAAGGGTCTTATTATTTTAAGATGGGATTAGATCACAAAATAAGAAACATTAACAACTGTTCTTCGTCTTTTTTTTAAGTTTACCGTCACTGTATTAATGCGAAAGTCTTTTTTTCAAGAGGATTGACAGAGGGAACTGTAACTGCTAAGGTTTTATCGTCCTGAAATCAAAGAGAGAAAGAAGACAGGATAGGAGAAAGCCAGCCGTTCCGAGAACAAACATTATCCGTTCAGGATAAAATACGCCCCCGGGCGGGAATTGAACCCGCGGCCTAGCGCTTACAAGGCAAACACGCTACCCTCCCAGCTAGCAGAGCTGGCTCTATGTGGTTTAAATTCGTCGCTTCAATCTAAAAGCTCGATCCTCCAAGCTCTCCGCTTCACTATTTTTAGCCTAGTGACTTAAAATATTTAGAAATAAAACAAGGAAAGCCAGCCTAGTTAGCTTAGTTGGTAGTGCGTCTGCCTTGTAAGCGCTAGGCCGCGGGTTCGATTCCCGCCCGGGGCGGATTTTATCCTGATGGGATAATATTCGTTCTCGGAACGGCTGGCTTTCTCCTATCCTGTCTTCCTTCTCTCTTCGATTTCGGGACGATAAGACCATAGCAGTTACAGTTCCCTCTGTCAAACCTCTTAAAAAAAAAAAAACCTACGTCAATAGTTTGAAGAGACGCCCGGCATAAATCAACACGGAACAGAGTTTTGATGTTTTACTGATTTTTTTTTTTTTTTTTTTTTTTTTTTTTTTTTTTTATTTTATGTTAAAATTTTTTTTATTCAACAGCAAAATGGGTACCACCACCGCACCGTATTCACATGTCAAAAATTATGTACAGCTTGGGCTAAACTGGATTAAAAGAATAGAAAATTAATTTATTTGTCTTATTTAGCCGCCATCTTGTCCATCTGTAATATAGCTTCTTAAATCGGCAAAATAACCACTTTTTTCAAGTCAGCATACCTGAAAACATACAATTCAATATATTATTTCAATATATTGGACAATTTTTAAGGATTTCCCTATAGTAGCAGCATATCCCAAAAACGGGATCGACCATTACGGGATAACGGTACATCCTAGGAGAAAAGTGTAAATGTATAAAATGTAGAAAACAAAAATACAAACAACTTTTTAATTCATTATCCTTCGAAAAAATTTACTGGAAACGCGATACTGTGAGAATACCTTTTTTTGGCCGCTATATTGGAAAAATCATTACGGTACGGGATTACGGTACATCCTAGAGAAAAAGTGTAAACGCATAAAATGTAGAAAATAAAAAGATAAACAACTTTCTAATTTATTGTTATTAGAAATTTTTTATCGGAAACGAGATATTCTCAAAAAACCCCTTTTTCTGGCCGCCATTTTGGAAAAAAGGCCGCCATTTTGTTCGTATACATGGTTTTCGGTGTCACCCCTTCCTAAAAGTTTTATATGGTCCAAATAAAGGTCCATGCCAAATTTGGTGCTTTCCTGACGAAATGCAGCTTTTTTGACGTTAGGCCACCGACTAGTTTTCCAGATGATTAGACCGTAGCAGTTACAGTTCCCTCAAACCTCCTTAAAAAAAGACGATTTGGCCTTAGTGCAGCGCGGCCAAAACGGCGACCATAGACCATGGACCCTTGCCGAGACCATTGACCATCGCAGAAAAATTACTCAGTTCCATTTCTTTTTTTTACTTTCCTTATCCTATAGGAAGGAAAGTAATGTAATCGGGTCAAATTTTCGATGTTCAGTTTTTAGTGCCAAAACACGTTTTGAGGTCCTTAGAGCCTAAATCCAAAGTTTCAGCCATTGGTCCGTCAAAGTGTGTGTCTGTCTGTAAACAAAATATCTCGAGAACGGTAAGAGCTAGAGACTTGAAATTTGGTATGTATCTTTCAAATGTGACAAGGATGCGACACGAAACTTTTGGTTAAGACCGGTGCAACGCTTGGCGGCATTTTACCGCTTTTTGGCGGTTTTCGGTGTTATTTAACAATATCTCGGGAACGGTATAAGCTAAAGACTTGAAATTTGGTATGTACTTCACAAATGTGACAAGGATGCAATACAAAACGTTTGGTTAAAATAGGTGCTGCGGTTGGTGGTATTTTGACCGCTTTTTGGCGGGTTTCGACCGCTTTTTGGCGGTTTTCAGCTATATCGACTATCTTTTTGGTGGGTTTCGACCGCTTTTTGGCGGTTTTCAGCTATATCGACTAAACGGTTAGAGATATTGTAAATGTTACCAACAGATACCCAAATAAGCACCATTCAATAGGATAAGGAAAGTCGTGTGATGTTCACACCAGATTTTTTATTTTAAGTGTCAAACATCTCCTTTCTAGAACTTGAAAAGTGGAACCAACACCACAATTGAACAGCATATTATACAACTACCCAGTTAGCACGCAAGCTTACATCCAGGGGCTTGATTTTGACAGGATTTCTAAGTCTAACGTCTTAAACTTAA
>NW_007385564.1:0-3058 GCF_000475195.1 Diaphorina citri
TTTGCCTACTGAAAGTTTCGAGTCCATTTTTTTTGTCTCATTTTTGGCCCAACTACCAGATCTAGGGATATATTTTTAACGGAATCAATAATGGGTGTCCTATTTTCCCATACTTGTCTGATTACCTGTACGATGATACTATCTACGGATACTATTGCCTTGCATTCTTACCACAATTCAGAACAATGTTTATTGCATGAAAGATGGGATCCATCATAATCTGAATAAGGATCTAAAAGTTGGTACTCGTAAGGTTAGTGGTCAGTTCTTTGAACTTTTAAGCTTAGGTACCTACGTGATTCTAGGTTCCATTCGTTTTGGTGAGAAAGGATGAAATCCTTCATAAAGCTCGCTGTTTACGTTATCATAATAGTAAGGAAGGTGTAATACGAGTAACCAAGAACCCATATTAGAGATATAGGTTACAAATATATGGTGTATAGGTATAGCCCAGAACTTCAAGGAATCAAGGCAGAAGTGTAGGCACCTACTTACTTAAGGATTAATGCATTGTGATAATTTCCGGTATAAATGAATGTTATAAATGTTTGTAAGAGTACCTACAGTTACCTATACTCTATCCACATGGATATGAGAGCAAGGAGTCATCGACCCAAAATCAAGGAACCAATCAGAATGCGAGAATTCCTTGCATTGTTGCATTTAAGGTAAAGGTCTATTTTTATAAACTCTCTCTTTTAAAAAGCCAGAGGTAGCTTCGATCTGTAACCTTTTTTTTTCAAGAGGTTGAATCATTGTGTAATGTCGGAGGAAGCACTGTGCAATGTACCTTCCTCTTTTAAAGATTTTCTACCGTTGCACCTTTGATATGTTTGGCAACGTAGCCTACCTTTTTGATGACTCATTGCTCTCATATCCATCTGGATAGAGAATATACCTACCTATATACTTGTAGGTAACTACTAATGTACGTATAGGTAGGTACATAACTTTACCTACATCATGGGTAATACTCGTAAAATCCATCAACCAATCTTGCATTATAACATTTAACTCTGTAAACACCATAGGTTCTCATGGTAAAATACCCAAGGCCCCTAGGTCTACGAGTTGTGAAGATCTTTTTTTTTCGTTTTGGAACTTTGAACCAGTTCTTTAGTTGGCAAGGTCAGTTCTCTATGTACCAGTTCTTAGCGAATCACAGAAGTTAACCAATGTTGCGTGTGGTTGGTATTTAGACGGAACAATGCACGTGATGGCACTGGCTCTTCACAGTGTACTCAGCCTCGTGGAGAAGGATTGGATGGTTTCAATTCGAACTACAAGGTCTCTGAATAATTAATTAATAATCATCACCAATAGATACCTAATTTATTAAATTATTACGTGTTAGGTGCGTGGTTCTAAATTGATTTGTATAATGTATGTAACTATTAGAACTTGAAACAAATGGTGTGATACATTTTAATGCTGAAATTAGCAAATTTGCTGATAGTGATCAAGCACGGTTCACCTTATACGGAGTAGCGAGTCTAGTGAGGAACTGATTACAATTCTAAACGGATTCAAGCTAGCGGACAAAGTTAACATTTAATAGATAGGTATCTCAGGTCAGTTGGTATCAACCCTAAGGCCGGTAAACAGAAAGAGGACTACACATTAGGCGGACCAGACCAAAATGTTCCGGAGCAGTCCGGTCCGTCTAATGTGGAGTCCCCTTGAAAGAACATCCACACTATGAACTGTTTCCCCTTTTCAGTTCCTCCCAAACCCTCTGATCCTACTTTATTTGAGTTCCAGGTTCCAGTATCAATCGATGTCGATTGTGACAGTTTAAAATCTTTAAATTTGTAGATTTGTAAAGCTTAACACAACTTTTAGGCTGTTAGACCTTGCACTTTAGATTGTATTGAAGGTTCCTAACACTATACCTACATGCTCTTAAAGTATTGTAAGAATAGGTAATAATTATGTTATTTTAATACCTACCAAAATGTAAGCACTAACGGATAATGCGGCCATTATGTTATCTGTACATAAACAATAATATTTTTATGATCAACCTCATTATTCTCATTGTTTTGGATTAAATTTCAACATAATTAGATATTATTATTTAAATCTGTCCTCGTTTTACGTAAATACCTACCTAATCAACGGGTTTACAAGTGTGATGGAATCTTCGAAATTCAGGACAAGACAATCGGTAGAGTACCTGATATCAATTTCGTCATATCAATATTTCTCCCTATTGTGATTGATTCAGATAACAGTTGGTACATAATACCTATCTGTTGTTCTTGTTCTAATTTCAATGCACCTTTGACTTTATTAACGAATCATTCAATCTCGTTACACTTTTTTTCACCGCAAAATGACATATCATTGAATTCAATGATAGGTAGGTGTCTATTTCTACTAGGTAGGTTAGTACCTATAATGCTGTGATGATACTTAGGTATAACATTGTCATACAAGGTATTAGTTCGGTATGAGGTTTGATAGAGATTTGATCTTTGGTCCTATTCAAAGACAAGTTGATTAGAAGTTCCACCGCAAAATGACACCGAATTCACCGAATTTTTTCAGCAACCACCAACAGTCTGGTAGGCACAATCAATGATGTGGTTAATTACGGATCACGATTTTAAGTGAACCAAATGAACGAAGTTTTCCTACTTTTACTTTCGAAGGATTTGTCTCTCGATTATTGAACCAGTTTGTCCAATTTTGTTAAAATTTGGCAAACCCACAAAGAAAAATTGCTCAGTTGTTTTTCGTAGGTACATATTGGGCTATTAGGTTCCCCGAAGTTGTCCTTTTTTTGAGGGAGTTCTACAGTTCACCTGTTTTGTTTATTGGACTACCAATATACGGCGATATCACCTAAACTGAACTTTGATAGATACCTATTTAGGTTCGGTCCGGTTCGATACATAGGTACCTACCTACCTAAATTATTAATAACATTTTAACCAAACAACTTTTTGGTAGGTACTTAGGTAGGTATATTTTTTTATTCTGTGGCGAAGGTTAGTTACCTTGATTCGCATTTTTTACTTTTTTTTATTTACCTTAGATTTACTTTTTCCTTATC
>NW_007385565.1:0-565 GCF_000475195.1 Diaphorina citri
GTGAGGAGGTGGACGTTGGAGGGGATGAAATACGGAGGATGTTGCTGGAAACGAAATGAAACAAAGATTGGAAACAATGAAACAACTTGGTAGGACATTAAACTGTAACCGGGGTTTAACCTTTCAGGGTATTCAAGGTGTGAATCAGATTGCCCACTTCGTCGATTTGTATAATCTTAACTCACCTTTTAGGGCTGTTTGCCCCTACACCTAAGCCTCGGAGTGGACTATTTGTCTACTTTACCTACCTACTCAGTTTCAACCTCTAGAACTCTCAGATTTCTTAGGAAATCATTGGGAAAGTCAGAAATTTATCGAGTGCAGGTACTCAAGTAATCCGTGGAACGACAACATTTGCAAACAGTACCAACCAAAAAAACAAAAAGAAACTCCTTTCTTCCTATAGTTAGGGTGAGTCTAGTTGTCTAGTAGGTATCCACCTAAGTAAAGACTGATAGATCAATAGATGTGCACTTCTAATCCACAGGCCGACTTTATTTTCTACTTCAAACTCCTAGACGCATAGACAATACATTAAAGTCAATTGATAGAATAGAGAGCCCCC
>NW_007385565.1:1407-3057 GCF_000475195.1 Diaphorina citri
CTATAAGTAAAGACTGTTAGATCAGTAGATGTGCACTTCTAATCCACAGGCCGACTTTATTTTCAACTTCAAACTCCTAGACGTATAGACAATACATTATAGGCAATTGATAGAATAGAAAGGTCCCCCCCCCCCAGTGATCCCTCTACAATGGAATCAAGTAGGTCTCAATGCCTCACCTACAAAACCTTGAGGCGAGCCGGGCAACCCATATATTTTATCGTACAAATGGGAGGTACAGTCGAACATGGATAAAAAGGGATCCAAGGGACTGGTAACACACATGGGAGACAGTCGAACATGAATAAGCAGTAATCCAAGGGACTGGCAATATTTTCCTGCTTAAGTATAGAGGTTTCCACATTTTCAGCTTTATATTAGAGTTCCTGCATGCTTAGAGATGTTCCGAATGTTCATTCCTGTTTAAGAGGCTCGATTTTTCCGGTTAATGAGGTTTTTGTGTCAAAAGTTAAGGGACCAACACTTTTTATCCGAAGTTTCCTGCCGGTCAGGTTTACCTGATGACTGGCTTTGGGTACACATTTTATGAAGTGAAGAGAAGGCCGGGCTACGCGTTGCTTCGAACTATTTACGTTGGGGCACCTCTCGGCCCCAGCACGCTAGATAACAGTAAAGTTATTCTTTTCATATTCATCTTTTGGAAATATGCCAGTTTTTTTGGGAGTTGCCAGATTTCTGGAAACTTCTCCTAAGTACTGATAACTCATTGGGGCAAGAGCAATCCTCCCCTAGTACCTCTTCCACAATCTAATAAACAATCGGTAATAGGTTAAATGTTGATTTGCTATTGAAAATTAAACCAATCAATGCCATTTCATCGATTGATCCCAACAATTCAATGATCTCAGCTATTGCTGTACATACAAGTCCTCTTTATCCAGGAGCATAGATAGGTATCTAATATACCTACCTACACAATATGGCATGGGGTACCTACATAAATAGGTAATAGGTATAGTATACCTACTCAATATGTCAAAGCCTACCTATGTGTAAGGCTTTCCTATTAAAAACAGTCTAGAAACGTAGGTAGTTAGGTAAGTATGTACGTAGGTATACCTATCTAACAGAAGCACGTGTGGTAACAAGGTCACCCGTCTGGATATTTACCACGCACGACGTTGCTTACCTTCAGTGATCTATCAGTCACAGTTGTAACATAATAGACCACAGAAATTTGCTGTTAGTTTCTACCTTTCTACCTAAACATTTTTTTTTTAAGTTTTATAGAGAAAGCGGTAACTGCTGACGTCTAACTTATCGTCCCGAAATCGAAGAGAGAAGGAAGACAGGATAGGAGAAAGCTAACCGTTCCGAGAACGAACCTTATATGTTTAGGATAAAATCCTCCCCGGGCGGGATTCCGCGACCTAGCGCTTACAAGGCAGATGCTCTACCCTCCAAGCTAACTAGGCTGGCTTGTGGAAGTTTGGCTTGATGAAAGTCGTTAGTAAACTTTTATTTTATAAATCAAGTAATTAACTTTATTAATTAAGAAATCACGCAATATTTACTTACCTACTTACATACATATGAGAGCAATTTTATGTCATCAGCAGAGTCCTTCAAACGTCATAATGTCATGATATCATACTAAAACGTCATATTTTAGCTTTTTTGGGGAAAACA
>NW_007385566.1:0-3055 GCF_000475195.1 Diaphorina citri
GGAGGGTGTGTATTAATATAACATATGAGAGGTGTGAGAGTGTGAGAATATTGTGAGAGATGTGAGGAATTGAGAAAGCGTGTTATGAGGTAAGGTGGTGAGATTTCAGTGTGAGAGAATAATTCTGTTTTATGGTGAGGTTATATGTCTTCTACAATGTTATATGTTATCAATAGAAGGTTTATCTACCTATTTGGTGTTTTCATGTTGATTTAGTTAGATATTTCTTAATTAATTCATTTTCATCTAGGTACCTACTCAATTAGATTCTCATTTATTTAAGAAATTTATTTGTGTGTGTCTATGTCTACCTTCCTACTTTTATTTTTGATCCATCACTGTCGAAAAAATACACCTCTCTAAATTTTATGACCCCCCCAGTACTAAACACACAGCTTCCCGTTTGACATGTGGAGGAAAAATATTGGGGAAACAAGAAAACTATATATATATCGGAACAAGAAAGAGAGAGAGAGAGAAGAATAAAGAAACACAAGAAAAGGCTAAACAAGAGAGCATGGGATTAGTTTCTCTCTTTCTCACCCACCCACTCTCTTCGCCTCTTCCTTCTCTCTCTTTCTGTTTCATTATTATCTAGGAATCTAGGTCGAAGATCATTATAAAGCTCACGATGCCATGTTGTCAATTGACACTCCAAATTCGAGCGTTGCCAATTGATATACGAATATTTTAGGTTAGGTTAGGGTGCAATAGTCCTATATACTGGACTCCGCACACAGGAATTTCGTCAGAAAACACCCCTGTTTCAATGTAATGTACCTAATGTAGGTTAGGTTAGGGTGCAATAGTCCTACATACTGGACTCCGCACACAGGAATTTCGTCAGAAAACACCCCTATTTCAATGTAATGTACACGAATATTATTTTTTGAATATGTATACCTACTTGTTTCCCATATACATAAGCACATATAGTTACACCATAGCTCAGTTTGGTTGGGTTTGAATTAACGTCTCTCTCTCTCTCTCTCTCTCTCTCTACCTATAAGTAGGTAGGTACCTAATTTTTATATTAGTTGTATTTTATTTAACATCTAACCGCTAACCTCAGGCCGGTTCATTCAAGGTCACTATCTCCCCTCACATGGAAGTGTGTTTATGACGTGAGGGGCGTTAACCACTTTTAGGTTTACGTTTCCCCTCTTGCCATACTAAACCAAGCTCTCGACTGCGGTTAACGATAGAGTCGCCATTTTTTTCTCGGTTAAAGCGAACAGCTGATTTTTTTAATCAGCTGATTATTCCGACTACGAGATTTTTACCCCCACTCTCGAATTTTCGGTTCTTGGGTTAAAGGTTAAATAAAATACGATAATTTTGGGAGTCCACCCCATAGTAAACGAGCAAAAATGAAACCCGATGGTGCCCACCTAAAAAGCTCGTTGGAAATCGCTGGTAGGTAAATAAATGGGCAATGCTATGGCAAATTGAATGCACCAACGCTGAAGTTAAATATCGTGAAATCGTGGCGCATTATAATTGGTAGCGCGCGGTCAAACTTTCTTGACTTGGCGGGGCGGAGCGCTACCGCGCTCTTTAATTCGCGAGTTCGATTATGTGTGGACATAGTTTTAAAGGAATTTTAATTGTGTTGAGCATTAAATGCTTGTCACAAAATGTCTTTCCTCGCTTGATAAATTACGCTAAATTAAATGACTTGACTAGGACTCGAACCACCAACCTCCAGATCCAGAGTCCACCGTGCTAACCACTACACCACTGAGGTTTGGTTTTAGATTGATGATTTTTTTTTTTTTATAATAATACTTTTTTTGTTTTATTTTTACAAATGAATACCTATTGCAGAAAATTATTGAAATAAAGATGAACAAGAGAATAAAGAAGGATGGTATGTTCATTAATTTTCTTTGTAAAAAAAATATGAATGATTGTCAAATTGTAAATCCTGTCGTTCCCTTATCGAAACGACCAAGTTTGGGAACAGCTCCTGATGTAACCTCTCATTAGAATGCTGGGCACAAGCTTCAATATCAGCCTTTTGCCGGGTCTTATATAAACTTACATACATAGCTCCTTAAGTAAATCTCTATGTTTGATACATAAATATCTATCTAAATACATACAGGGTGTTAAGTAAATCTCTATGTTTGATACATAAATATCTATCTAAATACATACAGGGTGTTAAGTAAATCTCTATGTTTGATACATAAATATCTATCTAAATACATACAGGGTGTTAAGTAAATCTCTATGTTTGATACATAAATATCTATCTAAATACATACAGGGTGTTAAGTAAATCTCTATGTTTGATACATAAATATCTATCTAAATACATACAGGGTGTTAAGTAAATCTCTATGTTTGATACATAAATATCTATCTAAATACATACAGGGTGTTAAGTAAATCTCTATGTTTGATACATAAATATCTATCTAAATACATACAGGGTGTTAAGTAAATCTCTATGTTTGATACATAAATATCTATCTAAATACATACAGGGTGTTAAGTAAATCTCTATGTTTGATACATAAATATCTATCTAAATACATACAGGGTGTTAAGTAAATCTCTATGTTTGATACATAAATATCTATCTAAATACATACAGGGTGTTAAGTAAATCTCTATGTTTGATACATAAATATCTATCTAAATACATACAGGGTGTTAAGTAAATCTCTATGTTTGATACATAAATATCTATCTAAATACATACAGGGTGTTAAGTAAATCTCTATGTTTGATACATAAATATCTATCTAAATACATACAGGGTGTTAAGTAAATCTCTATGTTTGATACATAAATATCTATCTAAATACATACAGGGTGTTAAGTAAATCTCTATGTTTGATACATAAATATCTATCTAAATACATACAGGGTGTTAAGTAAATCTCTATGTTTGATACATAAATATCTATCTAAATACATACAGGGTGTTAAGTAAATCTCTATTCGAATAATAGGTTAGGTTAGGCTATAGGTTAGGTTAGGTTAGGTTAGGGTGCAATAGTCCTACATACTGGACTCCGCACACAGGAATTTCGTCAGAAAACAC
>NW_007385567.1:0-2627 GCF_000475195.1 Diaphorina citri
ACTTTCATTGGCGTCTTCTCAGAAGTGGTCGAGAGGGTGAGGAACCTTTCAGAAGAAGATACAAATAGTGGAGACTGGGGTAGATTAGGGTCTTGAATATTGTGACGTAACGAGTTCTCATTATCTTCAATGTTCCGAGTAGAAGAGGATGGACTGGCATTGGTAACAGGACTAGTAGTTGAAACTTCGGATGGTGTTTCATAGCGCACAGACTCTGTAGATTCCGATGTTGAGAAAGAAGGGGTATACACAGTCCCTTCTGGTCTGGACAACTTGAGTATATCTGGATGGATGCTGGATGGTAGGGCAGTGTTCACTTCATTTAATAAGATTGATTCAGTGGAGGATAGAGTAGTGGGGGAAGGTGAGGTGGCATAGCTCTCCGTGTTGTCAACATTCTTAATCTTACCGTTCTGGGATTCGAAATTGATTTCGTATTTGTCTGTATGCGATAAGTTCTGGAAAACAAGTGCAACATGGATATTATTTAGTTTTTGTAAAAGTGAATTTGAAATCTTACCTTCCTTCAATTTAATGGGAGGTAAAAACTTGTCAGTTTACCTTTATTTCTTCATACTATCTCATATACATACCTATTTTCCCACAAAACTTAATTCTGATAGACTCGAAAAGCATTTGAACTCACCAAAGGTTTCACTTGGTCACCCAGTTTGAAATGAGATTCACTCGAGCTGCTCTTGAACGTGTAGTGCGGATGGAAGCCATTTTCATCGGCCACATAGTTGACAGTCTGCTTCTCACCACCGGCCAGATTCACGTAATACTGTCCGGAACTTTTGACCCCCTCATTGGATGCTTGGTGGCCCTGCTCTGCTCCTTCGTCATGAGTGATTTTGTAAGCGAATTCATACCTCGAAAGCACCTGTGAAGAAAACCAAAAGATAGCGTCTTGAACACCCCACTCTTTTATCACGATCAGACCTTTCAGAGTTCCCCCCGAAAGTTTTTTTTTTGATCTGCCTTGTTGATCCGAATACCAAAGACATTCCAACTCTCAAGCGACGTGCGTGAAAGGAGAAAGATATGCGACTGCACAAAACCTATAATAATAATCTAAGGAAAAGTTGATCTTATCATATCAACAGAAGTTAGAAATCAATAATGCATGTAATATTTATTCTTCTATAAAATCTATACTATACACTTAAGTCTGTGCTATTGTCACAGTATGTTCCTAAAGTATATTATGACAATATCGTGCTCACGAAGTGAACTTATTCTATCCAACTACAACTAAATAAGGACAGCAAAATATCAGTAGTAAGTAACAAAGAATAATTATAATGATCACTTGTTAACTCTTAGTGGTCTACTTTATAGCAGAGGTGAGAGGTAAGAGAACTGAAACTTGTGTTTGTATCTACTTCTAATGACCAAATAGGAGGTTAAACTAACGTTGAAGTTAAAATTGGTAAACTTTTGAACGTTGTCCATAAATTACGGTCAATATGAAAACTTTTTCTCGACCACCTTACAACGATCCCTCGTTCAAAAAGCTCTGAAAAATTTAATCTGAAGTAGTCTTTGTAACATGATCAAGACATTCTAGAGGCACTTCTTTGCATCATGAACAATTGAACACTACTGTAAAGCCTGGGTTTGATTCCCGTCAGTCAGTAGACAGTCCACAAAGAGGTACTACACATTACTTCGTTTCCTCAAGTCTGTCTCTCAAGGAAACGATAACATCAGGGATGTTATTGTCATTAATTTTCAACCACTTGGCCGCGGCATCCCAAGAGAAGTAAAAAGTTGTGTGTACCAGCCTATCCGATACCCGTAAAATACGAACACTGATCCACTTGAAGTAAACGCAAAGCATGTTGTGCTCCTCAAGTCCTCAACCCAAAGTTGTCTTCCAGAGTGAAGCGTAACTTTTGGGTCGCTCTATACACAGGTATAAATATAAACACAGTCGGTACCGGACCAGAAGTGCTCTTAAAACTGGAATACCAGATGCCTTCTAGATAAGGTCGATCTTGGCTTCCGATATCTAATAATAACAATAATAAGAGTGAGTAATGAGACGGAGTGTCGTTATGTCATTCCGATTCCGAGACTGTTTATTTACTTGAGTGCATACTGTGTGTTTCAGAAGACTCACATTTGGGTTTGTAGTTTGTAAAGGAAGGAGATTCTTCTGAGGATGAGGAAGAGGAGGAGAGAAGAAGAAGAAGGAGGAGGAGGATTAAACTGTAGGTGTCAGTAGGTCTCGTTTGAACTTTGTAGGTCTGGCAGACAATAGGAAAGTGTGGCGAAAAAGCTCGAAACCGGCCATCGGTCGACGAGATGAATCTATGTTGTTGAGGCAGTGTGGACGGTTCAGTCGACATCGATTGACGGTCAGATACACCTTTAGACCGTCTGAAAGACCTAGGTCTCAGGCTATTTCCGCCACACACGTTCTGACTGTCTGACAGACCGCGATTTGTCAGACCTAGGTCTGTCAGACGGTGTTAGCGTGAGTGTCATAAGATCATTTGCGATTCAAGATTGCTACCACAATACCTTTGGATCGCTAAAGTCATACAATTTTTTTGCGAGTTTGCTATTTAGACAGGTGATCATCTGGAATATCACGTGTCTCTCGCTATTCAGGGACGCAC
>NW_007385567.1:6389-13153 GCF_000475195.1 Diaphorina citri
ATAAACAATTTACTTACAAACAAAAATAAAGTGAAACGGTATACAAAACAGGTAACACAAATCAGACTACAAAAGTTTCAACTCCTAACGTTTCCACATGGAAAATCAAACGTCAAAGAAAATTTCCACCAAAAAACGAGTATCTACCTGTATATCCACAAACCCACTATTTTACAAACAAATGGCTAAATACATTACTTTCCTTCCTATAGGATAAGGAAAGTAAAAAGCTGGCTTTCATCGTTATCATTCTTTGTACATACAACCATACAACATACTTTAGGTACATTTATGGAAATTTATTGCTCTAAAAAATCATTAGATTGCCTTTGACTTGATTGAAAGTGGGCAGCGATAGAGGCGGCTCATTCCTATCTATTACAACTATTACATATTACCTACAAACAAGTAACTTTACAATATTTCATTCAAAATTTACAAATAAACTCAAACTTACCAAGCTCCACTCATATCACACTGTCGCAGTCACATCAATGTGCTTTTGCCATCAATTGAGGTTCGCAAGACATAGGAATTTGCATTTACAAATATGGCACTGGTATTGTCATAATGGCAAAAGTTAGAAAGCTTACTTTTCAGTCGAACTAGCCTGTACAACATCTCCGTCCTTGATTTCAGTCGAAGGCACCATTGGAGGTTTAAAGCCACCATATTCTACGTTTAACTTTTTCATATTTCCACTGGTATTTGGTCTTCTAATTGACCTAACATGTGGCCTCCTGTAATTATTATTATTATTACTGATTTGTTCATTAGGTGCCATATATTGGGTTTCATAGTATGCCATTGGAGGATACACAGAATCGTACATAGGAAAACTTGGTCTGAATGGTGCATGTTTAGAGCGACCATCGTAATGCATTGTCTCAGGGAATTGAGGATTATGGAGGGACCCCTCATAACGATAGTTTTCCTTTGAGAACTGAGGTGCATAGTTATACATTTCCTTCAGGTAGTAGCTTTCATTGGGGTTGTATTTATTTGTCTTGAGTTTGTTGAGCGTTGACTTGTAAGGCGTTCGAACCAAATGAAGAACCGTGGTCGGTATATTAAAGTGCTGGGCAACAGGAACTAGTCTGGTTTTGTGATTGTAAGCTTGTTTGGCTGGGTAATCAAATGGATTATGGATTGGTTTTGGATAGTAATAAGGATCTGAATCTGAATATATTTCAGCAGAAATTGATTTCTCAGGTTGATAGTATTTAACTTGAGAATTTATGGTTGGACCTGGATTGATGAGATTAGGATGTGAGATATTCACATCTGCAGGAATGTAGTGGGGATAGAATTGTGACGCATAGGGGACACTGTTACTCACCATTTGCTGTTGTACTTGATGAAGAGGCAATGGGTTGACACTAATACTGTAACTAGGATGAACTACTGCCATTGAGCTAGGTGACAAGGGATTTGTGAACACAGAATACTGTGGTACTCCGTACTGTTGTATGGATTGTAACTGATGAGACAGAGGTGTTCGATATGACAAATGACCTGATGGTAAGTCTTTGAGACCATAGTTCAATGGAATAGGGATAGGCTCCTGATTGTTGTAAGGAGTTTTAGTTTCTCCTAATTGGTCAGTGTAGTATTTTTGTTCATTGTTAAAATAACTTGGATCTGGTCTAAATAATGGTTGACGCTGAGGTTGAGAACTAAATACTGGTTGTAATCTTGTTTTTGGTACAGGAGTCACCTGTTGATAAGGATATGGACTTGTATTGTGAATAGGTGCTTGAGTCTGGTAGGGATGTTGATTTATTTGGATATGCTGATATTGTTTAATTTCTCCTACCAAAGGTTTTTGTACAGGTGTAGGTATATCAGGAATGACATATTGTTCTACTGGGACCGATTTGAATACTTCGATAGTTGTTGTGTAAGATGGCATTTCTTTGATATTTTGCCTTTCGACATAACCATCATCAAGCTTATTGTTGTCAATGTCCTTCTTAGAAACAGTTTTTGGAGTGGTTAACTGTAATTGATCTACTTTTGCAGCCTCAATATCATTTATGGTAGTGGCAGTGTTGACAGTATTCTGTATATTTGAAAGGCTGTCAATTGTTTTTACCATGTGTCCGGATTCACCATTGCTTTGGGAGACAATTTTTGGCGATTCATGAGTGTTATTCATTTCAGCTACAATAATAGGTTTATCATATAAACTCGATTGAGTACTTGAAACGATATTATTTGTGTTTGTTTGGTACCTCACATCCACGTTTTCAAGGAGCGCCACGTTTCCGTATTGTTCCGAGTTAGGTTGGATATTATATGGAAAAGGGATTACATTGTAAGCTGATAAATCCGGCTGATTGTTGATAGGGAATTGGTTGTTATAAATGAGTTGTTTTTGATTGATATTGTTTTGTAACTGAGAATAAAGAGAATCTGGGGTTAGTCCATTCAATTGCTGCACAGGAATATTGGAGTAAAATACTTGACTATTTTTATCCAGCTTTGCTCCGTCCCCTTGAAGTTCCTTGAAATAAATCTGTTCCTGAACTTGACTTCTTGGAGTATTTCCACTTTGATAATATGCGAACTGATTTCCAGAATTTAGTTCTTTGCCTTCATTGTCAATAATTTTTGCCTCGACAATTCTCTTTTGACCTGAATAGATTTCAGTAGATGGAGCAGCATTGTCGGACGGAGATGTATTTTTATAGGGTAAAATTGTGTTAAATGTTGGTTCAGCTGTATAACTTGATGATTCACTATAGGTGACAGAGAGCTTTTCTTCATTTCCATACGTAGGTTCTTTTGTGTGTAAAGTTGACTTTGAATTGCTATTTGTCGTTTTGTCACCATAGTTTACAGCAAACTGTTGTGATGACTGTAAATTAGATAATTCCGATGTGGCGGAGTCTGGATCTGTGTGTTTATCAACAAAAGAGTTCAAATTTTCGTTTTCAAAATTGCCCCTTGATATTTTATACTGTTCTTTGTCTTCATTTTTGACTTCAAAGTATTTCATTAAACCCAAAGGTTCACCAGAATCCTTAGATCCTTGAGGAACAGTTGAAGTAGAATCCATACTACGAGTACTATACGTAGATGGTATCTGGGTATAAATGTTTTGCGTTTCAAAGTACATTGGCGTTGTTGCTTCAACAGTTAACTTTTCATTCTCTCTTCTTTTCTTCTCTGCCATTATATCAGACAGTTTGATTATTTCATATTCATTTCCATCATTTTTAATTAACTTATCTAATTCACTCTTATCAGATATAACTTTGAAATTGGAATCAATATCATTTGATTTCACTTCATTTGCGTTCAAATATTCTTTTAAATAAGATTCAAAACCTTCTAACATGGCAGTTGTTGAATTATAATCTGATTGAGCATTAACGTAAAATACATTAGAGGCTGTTGTAGCGCTCCCTGGTGTGGAAGGATAAACTTTCATTGGCGTCTTCTCAGAAGTGGTCGAGAGGGTGAGGAACCTTTCAGAAGAAGATACAAATAGTGGAGACTGGGGTAGATTAGGGTCTTGAATATTGTGACGTAACGAGTTCTCATTATCTTCAATGTTCCGAGTAGAAGAGGATGGACTGGCATTGGTAACAGGACTAGTAGTTGAAACTTCGGATGGTGTTTCATAGCGCACAGACTCTGTAGATTCCGATGTTGAGAAAGAAGGGGTATACACAGTCCCTTCTGGTCTGGACAACTTGAGTATATCTGGATGGATGCTGGATGGTAGGGCAGTGTTCACTTCATTTAATAAGATTGATTCAGTGGAGGATAGAGTAGTGGGGGAAGGTGAGGTGGCATAGCTCTCCGTGTTGTCAACATTCTTAATCTTACCGTTCTGGGATTCGAAATTGATTTCGTATTTGTCTGTATGCGATAAGTTCTGGAAAACAAGTGCAACATGGATATTATTTAGTTTTTGTAAAAGTGAATTTGAAATCTTGCCTTCCTTCAATTTAAGAGGAGGTAAAAACTTGTCAGTTTACCTTTATTTCTTCATACTATTTCATATACATACCTATTTTCCCACAAAACTTAATTCTGATAGACTCGAAAAGCATTTGAACTCACCAAAGGTTTCACTTGGTCACCCATGGGAGGTAAAAACTTGTCAGTTTACCTTTATTTCTTCATACTATCTCATATACATACCTATTTTCCCACAAAACTTAATTCTGATAGACCTTAAGAGGAGGTAAAAACTTGTCAGTTTACCTATATTTCTTCATACTATCTCATATACATACCTATTTTCCCACAAAACTTAATTCTGATAGACTCGAAAAGCATTTGAACTCACCAAAGGTTTCACTTGGTCACCCAGTTTGAAATGAGATTCACTCGAGCTGCTCTTGAACGTGTAGTGGGGATGGAAGCCATTTTCATCGGCCACATAGTTGACAGTCTGCTTCTCACCACCGGCCAGATTCACGTAATACTCGGATGGAAGCCATTTTCATCGGCCACATAGTTGACAGTCTGCTTCTCACCACCGGCCAGATTCACGTAATACTGTCCGGAACTTTTGACCCCCTCATTGGATGCTTGGTGGCCCTGCTCTGCTCCTTCGTCATGAGTGATTTTGTAAGCGAATTCATACCTCGAAAGCACCTGTGAAGAAAACCAAAAGATAGCGTCTTGAACACCCCACTCTTTTATCACGATCAGACCTTTCAGAGTTCCCCCCGAAAGTTTTTTTTTTGATCTGCCTTGTTGATCCGAATACCAAAGACATTCCAACTCTCAAGCGACGTGCGTGAAAGGAGAAAGATATGCGACTGATCTTTTATCACGATCAGACCTTTCAGAGTTCCCCCCGAAAGTTTTTTTTTGATCTGCCTTGTTGATCCGAATACCAAAGACATTCCAACTCTCAAGCGACGTGCGTGAAAGGAGAAAGATATGCGACTGCACAAAACCTATAATAATAATCTAAGGAAAAGTTGATCTTATCATATCAACAGAAGTTAGAAATCAATAATGCATGTAATATTTATTCTTCTATAAAATCTATACTATACACTTAAGTCTGTGCTATTGTCACAGTATGTTCCTAAAGTATATTATGACAATATCGTGCTCACGAAGTGAACTTATTCTATCCTAGATACCTACGTAACGCAACTTTTTCAACATTATTCAATCTTCAACCAAGTATGCACAGTAGGTAGTTATAGGAGCCTATAGTATTTTCGGTGATTATTATGCATGTTATCAATCTATTAATTTTTACGTTATCTTTATCAAATTTAGCTTTCATTCGCCGTCCATCAGATTAATGTCCTACTACTCGCCGACATAAATAGAGTAAATAGATGGGTGCTTTTTTGGCACATCCACTAAAAAACCCATACTCCCTCCTTTGACCCTCTTTCTCTTCCTCCCGGGTCCACTAAAAAGTCAATCTATGAGCTTTCATTAGTGAAAATACTTGGTTGAAAAACACAAAAATCTGGTTTTAGCTTTATAATAAAATTCAGAATTTTACAAATCTATCTACCTACCTTACTATAAATTTTATACCTACCTAGATACCTACGTAACCCAACTTTTTCAAAATTATTCAATCTTCAAACAAGTATGCACAGTAGGTAGTTATAGGAGCCTATAGTATTTTCGGTGATTATTATGCACGCTATCAATCTATTAATTTTTACGTTATCTTTATCAAATTTAGCTTTCATTCGCCGTCCATCAGATTAATGTCCTACTACTCGCCCACATATCATATAGGTACATACCTATTTTCCCACAAAACTTAATTCTGATAGACTCGAAAAGCATTTGAACTCACCAAAGGTTTCACTTGGTCACCCAGTTTGAAATGAGATTCACTCGAGCTGCTCTTGAACGTGTAGTGCGGATGGAAGCCATTTTCATCGGCCACATAGTTGACAGTCTGCTTCTCACCACCGGCCAGATTCACGTAATACTGTCCGGAACTTTTGACCCCCTCATTGGATGCTTGGTGGCCCTGCTCTGCTCCTTCGTCATGAGTGATTTTGTAAGCGAATTCATACCTCGAAAGCACCTGTGAAGAAAACCAAAAGATAGCGTCTTGAACACCCCACTCTTTTATCACGATCAGACCTTTCAGAGTTCCCCCCGAAAGTTTTTTTTTTGATCTGCCTTGTTGATCCGAATACCAAAGACATTCCAACTCTCAAGCGACGTGCGTGAAAGGAGAAAGATATGCGACTGCACAAAACCTATAATAATAATCTAAGGAAAAGTTGATCTTATCATATCAACAGAAGTTAGAAATCAATAATGCATGTAATATTTATTCTTCTATAAAATCTATACTATACACTTAAGTCTGTGCTATTGTCACAGTATGTTCCTAAAGTATATTATGACAATATCGTGCTCACGAAGTGAACTTATTCTATCCAACTACAACTAAATAAGGACAGCAAAATATCAGTAGTAAGTAACAAAGAATAATTATAATGATCACTTGTTAACTCTTAGTGGTCTACTTTATAGCAGAGGTGAGAGGTAAAAGAACTAAAACTTGTGTTTATATCTACTTCTAATGACGAAACTAGTTTGTAGTGATGGCATACTCCTAATATATTATTATTTCTAATGTAATTTGACTTCTTATTAATTAGTTTCTCGTCAGGTCATCTCCGTAGGTAAATCTATTTTTAGAGCTCGAATGAATAGTGATTGGACATTTCAAATTAAAAGTTTCTCTATTGACTGAACTTTTGGTTTCTCTCTTTTGCAGGTTGCATCACTTGGAGTTTTCTCTT
>NW_007385568.1:0-3055 GCF_000475195.1 Diaphorina citri
GTAATAACAATAGTGTCAAACATTTTCTTACTTTATAATCTTTTAAACAAAGAAAAGTGCACTTTCAACCCATTTCCCATGGGGACTCCAATTAACAACTTGGCAACAATGGCAAATGAAAAGAAAGATGACCTAGAAAAATAAAGAGAAAACGGGAATGAAAGCACACAAAGGACTTTTGGTTTATTGACATTTTATTAGAGGCTTAAAGTCGACTTAAAGTTATTGATTGGGTTCAAATTATGAAACATGGGGAACGGCAAGAGAGAGTATGGAGGTCTGTAAGCAAGCTAAGTCTATCCTGACTCCTGAGCACGTACAACATGTTGAGTTATTATATACATGTCACCCAAGTTAAGACTTAAGCTGCTATGTATCTTCAGCAACAGGGGTGGATATGCCAACAGAAATTACGAGTTCATTTTTACATTTTCAGCAAGTTCAGACCCATTAAACAGAAGTAATGAATAGAAGGATGCAATGGATAGATACCTACTGTTGCAACTTTTTAGCATAACATAGTGTTCTATTGGCGCAACTATGACTAAAATGCCTACTGCCTAAAATATCTTTTATGTATCGTTCATGTAGCCTAAAATGTATCGTTAGATAACTATCCACCACAAATATTATTTGCCCAAATTATTCACAAAACCGTATTAACAATGAAGCAAGATGCTTGTTACAGCCGCTCCTGATTTTGCTGCAAGTTTCGAAAGCAACACATACTCGTACATGGAACAAGCTGCTGACGGATTTAGCTCTCTATGTGACTCTGGAGCTTCCAGTCATGTGGTTATACATATTTTTGCTGGGAAATTTATATTGTGCTCAGAATATTGACAATATTTACACTTGGCTACGAGGGGAATACATTCACAAGAAGTAATCGACTTAATATTCTTAACAATACAAGTAACACACCTTATAGGACAGAAACAACAGGAACACAACTTATATAGACATATCTAGAATATCTACAGTGCAGTGATTGCTTTTGAGTAATCAAGTATTTAGCAACTTATGTGCCTATACCTATCCAATAGGCCAGGTACAACTCGTTCATTGCGTATGCGTGGTAGGCATCAACACATTTAAAGCATACGTCAACAGACGACCGTCCAAAAAGTCCCTAAATTCCTAATTTGTTAATGAGCTTTAATGTAGGTATTATGGGTACATTTAGTTTCCAGTATATGACATGCGATCCCTCCCTTTCTCTCCCTCCCACATTCTAAATCCCTATATCTCCCTCCTCCTCTCTCCCACTATCGTGAAAGGTGCACTTATCACCTATACTAGAATGTTTACACAAGCAGGTCCAACACTAGAGATAGAAATATAGGAGTTACAGCTATGTACCTATATCCTACGGTGATATGTAGTGTCTCTGTGCCTACATATGTATATTATGTTTTCCAGTTTCCCTCAAGTTGATACAGTTTGTAGAATTATTCCACCTAATAGGTGATAAATAAAGCACTGTGATGTCGTGTGAACATGGTGAAATACAAAAGCATACAGGGTTCTTCAACTGTAGATAGGGCATCGGTATTAGTAATTTTTTAAATAAATTTGACCTTCGGCCTTTTTGGTTTCAATATTATCCGCCAATATCAGTTTTAATGTAAAATGTGCGCTAGTTGTTTAATACCAATGGGTATTGAAGCTATCAGGGAGATTATGTTAAATTTCAAGCAACTCTTAATGTTTCCATTGAACACTCAAATATTTGCTTCACTGCATTTGATTTCTAATACTCATTGCTAACAGGGAAGACAAGAGCCTTTCACTAGAAAACTTTCACTGTTGGAAAGCACATCTCTCCCTCTCTTTGTCCTTCCCAATTTTCCCCATGTCTTTCTCTTCGTCTTGATATCTTACTACCAATATGTACTTTGCGAAAACCATTGTATCATAAAAACACACATGGGAGAGAGTGAGAGAGGAGAAGGAGAGAAAAAAGAGAGGACAGTTTCAATATACATCAAGCTTTATATGTACATAGGTACGATTCTGCAGATAACAAGATATCTACCAATTTCTGAGTCACTCCATTGTTCAATTTCGCCAATATCAGTTTTAATGTAAAATGTGCGCTAGTTGTTTAATACCAATGGGTATTGAAGCTATCAGGGAGATTAAGTTAAATTTCAAGCAACTCTTAATTTTTCCATTGAATACTCAAATATTTGCTTCACTGCATTTGATTTCTAATACTCATTGCTAACAGGGAAGACAAGAGCCTTTCACTAGAAAACTTTCAAAACAATCCCAATAAGTTTTTCATCACTTCCTTTCATCTTTTCCATTATTTCCATCTAATAGGAAAGAATATCGTTGAACAATGTTGTTATTTACTTCTAAGCCAACACTAAGTAGGTACAACATGTCTTGCAGTTTTTGAGCAACTCACGTCAACCATACAACGTACTCTTGTCAGACATTTATCCATCAAAATGTTGACACCTAAAACTAGGTCGTGGGATTGTGGCCAGAAGTGTAAACCGTAAAATGAGGGGGGACCCTATATCTCGCCCTATCTTACACCTGAGCGTCATTATCTAACATTTCACAGTAATTAAAAACCTAGAGTTCATTTAGAGGGGCGTGATAGGTACAGGGGGCCTGATAGCTTGTCCCAGATAGTTGGTATGGTGAGGGAATAATACAACATGTAGGTATGCCACAATTTGCTACATTGTACAGTGAAGACAGAGGGGCGTGATGGGTACAGGGGACCTGATAGCTTGTCCCAGATAGTTGGTATGGTGAGGGAATAATACAACATGTAGGTATGCCACAATTTGCTACATTGTACAGTGAAGAGATAGATACAAAGAGATACCTACATACTTTGCTTAGAACAATGATACTTTATACCGTAGTAGGGCCAAAAGTGCTATAGGTAAGATGACTTGTTCCTACGAGAAGGCAACTTTTTTTTCGATCCTGTCCAGAGATTTTTGAGACAGCTCAAAACAGAAATAAAGAATTGAAAAACGACACTTCAGAAAGCTTTAGGTCCGCGAAAAATTGGGAAAACTTGACAAGG
>NW_007385569.1:0-3054 GCF_000475195.1 Diaphorina citri
TTTAAGGATTGTGAGGCAAGGATAACTAAAAATTTCACGATTCCAAGCAATGTACAAACAAAAGTAAAAGATTATTTACAAATGTAGATTCAGAATTTATTCTCAGCAATGTACAGACAAAATTAAATTTCAATTTATATCTATGGATAAAGTCGGTGTTTATGGTCTAGTCTGGTGAGCAGATCCAATCTCTTCGTTATCTCCAAGAACAGGTACGCCACTCGATAATTTCAGCAGACGATGACTAATGGTGGTAAAGGGTTCAGTATATTCTGGATTGCCGTTTTTTATTGGTTTTGCTCGGGCTTCACGCTTTCCATGCGTACTAAGCAATTATCGTTTTGATTAGATGATGACTAGACCACAACAATCCACAACCTCATAAAATTCATAATTATTCTCCTCCTTCATCTTTTACTTCCTGTAATCTGCGATGCATTACTTGTATTTTGCAATCATTCATATCATTGTTTTGATTTTCTACTTGGGTTTTGAGAATCTTATTTAAATATCATTAGGGGGGGGGGGAATCTCAAGCAACTAGGTACAGTCCTAACTGAGTCATAGACAAATAGACATAGAATAGGAAACATCAGAAAATCAGACCGCAAAATAAAATAATCAATCATTTAGATTTGGACACCATTTCAGTTTCGTGATGAATCCGACGATGTTCTCATTTATTAAGAGCGTGTTTGAATTTTCATATGAAGTGAACGTTCAATAAACGGAATAGCCTCGTCTCAGTGGAACATATCAGGAGATATCTCAATACTACGTGTTCTAGGTAGATTATACAGCCATGAAAAACAATGCCAATCAGTTGAAGGTTCCTACAACAGTTATGTACATCCAGTGAGATAACGACTGTTTGGTTGTCATCGGTATTTAACAACAATGTAATCATGGAAATTAGACATTCCGTCGATAAAATTGAAGGTGGGTAGGTTTACAACGTTAAGCAGCTATGATTATGGCAGAGGAAGATCTCAGGCCCAAAACGAAAGTTTAAGACAGGGCAAGTAAAAAGGAGATAATCAAGGTTGAGAAAAACTTGAGAGAGAAGGGAGCAGGCGTTAGATAAGATAGTATGGAGGGTAAATAATAGACTTATCAATCAAGCAGAAAAATATAGGGACATTTTTCTAGTACTGTCATGAATTTATGATTGAATATTGAACGACCCAGAGTCGATTTGTGATAGTTGAAAATTGATCATACGATTTTATTACACATCATTTCCCTTTGGAGTTTAGTGAAATGAATTCTGATGACGCGACGATGACGATTTAAAAAAAAATCTATGAAAATGTCGTTTGTTTTGCATCAAATGTTGTGAGAATAACCTTTTAAAAACGTTTTTATGATTCACAATCGCATCACAACTGAAGGAGATAAGAGTAAGCTGCATCTCTTTTGTATGATTAACCACTCATACATGGAACTGTAACAATGGAGGTCTCATCGTCCCGAAATCGAAGAGCGAAGGATAGGAGCACAGGATAGGTGAAAGCCAGCCGACCCAAAAACGAACGTTGAATAATTAGGATAAAGTTCGTCCCCGGGGGGAATCGAACCCGCACCCTAGCGCTTACAAGGCAGGTGTGATACCCTCCAAGCAAACTAGGCTGGCTGTCAGTAAAGGTGTGGCCACACATAGTCGACGGGCCGTAGATTATGTGCCGACACACGTTAAGATTACACACTTGTATTAGTTGTAAATGGTAAGTGTCGAAGCCGAGAGGTCCACGAACATGACAGTATAATATGTTATTACCCAGTGTGATTCGCCACTAGTTCCACAATAAAGGTCATTAAGTCATGAGCAACGTAATGGTCAAATGGACTTACATGTCAAAGGCCTCACTCGTTATCTACTGGATACTAGTGCTATTCCTTCACCCAGATAAAACTCCGAGATCAACATGGCTAGTCCAAGGTTCCTTACCTAGAAGTAAGAACAGAGAGACAAATCATAAAATAGACACTTTGTTTTCAATTCAATGGGAACAGGTTTTGCTGAATGCTGAATATAAAATGTAGGTATTAAATACCGAAAAACGGAAAAACCATGAAACTCTGTTTCGTGTTAATATACATTATAGGCCGGGCGGCGGCGTTAAATAAGGGTCCAAAATCTATGAGCACGTTTCCCTCATGTTGAAAATTTTTTAGGTACCAAATTTAATCAATATCGAAAAAAAACGCGCCAGCTCGAGAGAGGACCGGAAACAATACTTAATAAATAAATAAATAAATAAAAAAAACTCTTGACTTTTAGTTTTACAAATTTAAGTCAAGAGTTAAAAAAAAAGTCTAATAAAAGTCAAGAGTTTTTTTTTATTTATTAAGTTATTGAAAGTTTTACCAAGTGTTATTTTGGTCTTATTATAAGTCTAATAAAAGTCAAGAGTTTTTTTTTATTTATTAAGTTATTGAAAGTTTTACCAAGTGTTATTTTGGTCTTATTATAAAGAAAACAAGACCTACTTTTTCGTAAGTACCTACCTACTAGTCATTAAAATTATAAAATAAGTAGGTCCTAGAACTCCTAAATACCATTCTACCTAGTACCTACCAACTGATTTCAAAACGCTGTAATTTTCAGACTGTAGATTTGTAAAAATTATTCAAATTACACGTTTCACGTACTTGCTTAAGTACCTACTTCGAGGTAGGTATAATAGTTACTATCCTAAACAAGTTGAAGATAAGTACCTATTTACATGTGATGAATAGTTGAATACCAAGTGATAAGTAGGTACGTAAGAGTAATTTTTCAGCAATAAAAACGTTCACATACATAACTCTACATTGTGTAACATATGAGGACAAGAAGATAACTTTCGCATGATTATCATATTATATTATTTTATTATCCTATTCTATTTTGATTTTCATAAAAAATATCATCCTGCCAGTTACAAGGTAGGTTTATTTGTAGTTAGATTCTCTTTAGGGTGGAGCTATTTATTTTAGCTATTCAGAAGTTTGTGTCATGGTAGTGAAAAAAACATAATCTAAAAAAAAAAAAAAAAAAAAAAAAAATTTAAT
>NW_007385570.1:0-3052 GCF_000475195.1 Diaphorina citri
AAAGTTTTGTAATTTTGTAATCCACTCGAATGAAACTTGACGCTTTGTAACCCAATAATGTCCCTGACGTGGGGAAATAGGCAAGAGGGACTTTTTGTGGGATTTGGATATTATAGGGTAAGCTGAACAAGGCATGAAATCGATAACATAAATGAAAATTTACTAGGGAAAGAACCTCGATTCCTCGAATTCTTGCAAAATGGTCATTTGAATTTCCAGATTCTGACTAAATAAAAGTTTCAAAATTTATGTTCGAACTTTCGAAGACTTCAAACGCTTCAAAGTGACAGCTTCACAGACCTCAGTATTTTTCTGAATTTGACGTCCTTATAATAGTTGCCAAGGTTTTTATAGTTTGTTTGATAGAGGTATAACCGTTTAACGTCACTGTAAAATATGTAAAACTGCAAAGGTCTTTATTGACGGTCGAGGTTTTACACTTTTACCCTCCATTCGGCGCAAGCTACTCGCCTCCTCACGTGCATTACCCTCACCCAACCTGAGTTCAATTCTATTTACCCACATACATGTTTCGCATGTTTCTCTTTATGTGTCCTAACTTTGTTTGACAACATCAAAAGCCTTCTGCATGTCTTTTCCTACATGTTGTTCAAGCTACTACCTGCCAATGCTGTTGTGTCATTATTTTCCACAAAACTTTGATGTTCCTATCCCATCTCCCATCCTATCCCATAGCAATGTTCCTAGTTCCTATCCCATAGCAGATGTATGATGTTGATGTAGGTACCTTTATTTCCTTCATCCTTGAAAACTTTGATGTCCCTATCACGGGATTGATAGTAGGGGGTATCCCATGTTTTATTTTCACCATAGCAGATGTATGATGTTGATGTAGGTTTGTAGGTACCTTTATTTCCTTCATCCTTGAAAACTTTGATGTCCCTATCACGGGATTGATAGTAGGGGGTATCCCATGTTTTATTTTCCCTCAGAAAACTTGCATCCGATTTCATGTTCATGCAAATAGGACATAGGTATAAAGGAGTGGAATAGGAGGTGGGTGAAAGGATAGAACATTGGTAAAGGATAGGAACTGGATTCATGTTGAACAATCTTAATACCAACCACGCTTAAACATTGCCTTCAGTGATCCACCGGGGGCCAGCCTAGTTAGCTTGGTTGGTAGTGCGTCTGCCTTGAAAGCGTTAGGCCGCGGGTTAGATTCCCGCCCGGGGCGGATTTTATCCTAAGGGATAATGTTCGTACGTTCTCGGAACGGCTGGTTTTGTAATATCCTGTCTTCCTTCTCTCTTCCATTTTGGGACGATATGAGCTTAACACTCTTAACAGTTGCAGTTCCCCCTATCAAACCTCTTGAAAAAACGGATCCACTGGGAACTAGTGTAACTGTTGCCGCTCGTAACCTAAGGATTAATCCTGCACTCGGTAGGTACTCCATCTCAAAGTTTAAACATGATAATAAAAGAGCTATAGGTATAAACATGATAATAAAAGAGATACGCATATTCAAGAGATGTGGTATAGTCTATTTCATTGGCTTTTTCCAAGCGCCCCGCCCTGTATAACATAATAAGCTCTACATACTAGAGACAAGTAATCATCATAAGAGGCATAATACGAAATGTTTACTTCAATATTTGCTTTGTACTCCTCCGTCAGGTTAAACTCAGGTTCGATATCAGAAAGAGGCAGAAATTTTTTGTAGTTTGTGACGGGGAATCGGGGATACAACCCTAGTCTTCTTCTTTTTCCGTGTTCAGATGGGCTCTAAGGTAGCTGACAATTGCTTTGGGCTTTTGGCTGACAATTGCTTTGGGCTGGTTTTGACTAAAAACATTTTACGAGTGTATGCCCTTCGCACTCAACCTTTGCTATTTCGTTAGTGAAGGGAATTTCAGGCTTGTATAGGTACTCCCTGTTTAACGTCCCCCACAAGTCTGCGAGACCGCGGTTTGAGCGTGAATGGCTGTCCCAAGGCCCTGATGAAGCACGTTGCACGTATGAAGTTTATGAACATAACATTACTGGCAATTATATTACCCCGTTGTGTTGTTTTCTATAAACCTCCATGTATTCTACTATACATACAATAACGAGTACAAAGTGCCTATATGTTTTACAAAGAAATACCTATAGTATTACCTACATACTGTTCTGTAATCTCCTGTAATAGTATTCACACATGTTATTTGTAAATTCACTGTTTACAATGTTTACATTTTCATCTTTTACAACCGAAAACGATTTTGAGTTATCTACATCTACTTATTGAAGTCTTTACGTTCCGTGTCCGTGAGATAGGCATGGTCCATGGTACACCTAACTCATATCTCACGGTGTTCGAAGGATTGGGGTTTAAGATTAAAACCCTGTAGGACGCCCAGAAAACCAGAAATAATGTTTGGACTCTTTCCATGTCCTAAATGTTTCTTGAATTTTTTTCAAGAGATATGATCGAGGGAATTGTAACTGCTATAGGGTCTTATCGTACCGAAAGTGAAGACAGGAGGACAGGATAGGAGAAAACCAGCCGTTCCGAGAACGAACCTTATCCCTTCAGAATATAATCCGCCCTGGGCGGGAATCGAACCCGCGGCCTAGCGCTTACAACTAGGCTGGCGATCAATATCAACAATATTATACCAATAGAGTGGGTAGGCATCTCTAAGGCCCTTAAGTAGGTTTTTGTGTTTTCTGGTTTCAACGATGGCTTAGTTTGGCAGGTTAAACAAGGTATATTCCAGAGCCGTATTTATATGGGGCGGACTCCAAAAATTTGGAGCACTAGCCCCGAACAGAGAGGAGGATAGGATAGTAGAGAGCCAGCCGTTCTCAGAACGAACCTTACCTGCTTAGGATAACGTTCACCCCGGGCGGGATTCAAACCCGCGACCTAACGCTTACAAGGCGCTACCTTCTATTGGGTTGGCTTATCAAGATCTTTACGAGTAGAAACACCGTAAAGTTTTTATCACCATTAAGATCTCTCTGTATTGAACTTTGCCACTCTGAGAGAGTATTATATCCTTGATCTTAATTCTGATATAAAAAGTTCCAGGGAAGTTGGAAC
>NW_007385571.1:0-3052 GCF_000475195.1 Diaphorina citri
TTGTATCTCCAATGCTATCTACTCATCTACTTTTAAAGGGGGAGGAAATAATAATGGTAATTTAAGAAGGAAAAAATAAAAAATATAATTAGTAAATGGTTAACATAAAAAAATAATAGAAAAGATAGACAGTAAAAATCACAAGCATGAAAAAAAAAATGGTAAAAAGATGTGTTTCCGCCCGGGATCGAACCGGGGACCTTGTGCGTGTGAAGCACACGTGATAACCACTACACTACGGAAACCGATGAGAACGAGGGGAAGAAATTGTACTACATAAAGCGATGTCTCATGAAATGGCACGAGTTTACAAAAAAATCCGCGGCCTACGCGAGCGCTAGTAGTTCTAAATGTTGCCGCGAAAAACGAGGGGAAGAAATTATACTATATAAAGCGATGTCTCATGAAATGGCACGAGTTTACAAAAAAATCCGCGGCCTACGCGAGCGCTAGTAGTTCTAAATGTTGCCGCGAAATTTTGAATCACTTTGGTTTGAAGTTTGAACTAGGGCCGATGATACCCGGATTACCGAATGTCTCATGAAATGGCACGAGTTTACAAAAAAATCCGCGGCCTTCGTGAGCGCTAGTAGTTCTAAATGTTGCCGCGAAATTTTGAATCACTTTGGTTTGAAGTTTGAACTAGGGCCGATGATACCCGGATTACCGTTTGTTGCCCAAAATGTTTGAGTGAAAAGCCGGGTAATACCCAAAGATCACCCTTTTACCCGTGTATTACACCGGTAAAATCATCAGCCCTAGTTTTTAACTTTACAACTTTCTACAATCTACTGGTATTGTTTAAATGTGTACAACTGTTTGACAAAATTTTAATCAATAAAATTAAGGAAAAATAAACGTAAATAATTATTTAACGATATAACATATTATGCAGGAGTTTTCAGTAGTAAATTTATATCATACCTGAGAAGCAATTGCAGAAGGAAAAACAAGGAAAGGCACAAGAGGAAACCCTACTGACAGGGGTGTTACAAAATTCAGGTGATTTTGTACAGTGGAAATTCACAATTAGTTAAGGGGTAGTCCAAACTAGGTTTAGTTTAGTGTCTATTGTGGTGGTTATAGACAGGGCAAGGCTAGGTAGGCTGAGTTTGAAAAATTAAAAAAAAAAAAAAAAAAATAATAATCCTTCATTAAATAATAATTAAAAAAAAAACTATCTAGGTATTGTTTCAGAAACAATAATTAATATCATACCCGAGAAGCAATTGCAGAAGGAAAAAACAAGAAAAGGCACAAGAGGAAACCCTACTGATAGGGGTATTACAAACTTCAGGTGATTTTGTACAATGGAAATTTACGATTAGTTAAAGAGGAATTATGTATGTATAAAATAGTCCAAACTAGATTTACCTTATGGTGTCTCTAAAGGTCTAAACTTTAGCGTTTAGACCTACCTCGGTGGTGTAGTGGTCAAGACGTTCGCCTGGTAAACAGGAGGGCGTGGGTTCAATCCCAGCCGAGGTATGGAATTTTATCCTCAATACAATTTGAGAATTTGCACAATAATAGTAGTAGCCTACTGCTGGAGTAAAGGGACTTTTGAGTCCTATGCGAGCAGTATAAATAAGCACTATTATTATTATTACGCCCCGTATGTTGGTATTTATGGTGTCTCTAAAGGTCTAAACTTTAGCGTTTAGACCGTAATGAATGGCAGGGGTCACCATTGTGGGATTATAAATAAAATATCAGGTCCCGGACATTCGGAAAAAAATCGGATGAAACTCACGACAAGGGCCTTAACATGAAGTTTGCATCTAGTCATTATTAATGGCAGGGGTCACCATTGTGGGACTATATAAATAAAATATCAGGTCCCGGACATTCGGAAAAAAATCGGATGAAACTCACGACAAGGGCCTTAACATGAAGTTTGCATCTAGTCAACTTGAAGCTCGGGACTACTCAGTAGGTACTCACAGTTGCCCACATTGGGTCTGAATAGTCCAGATTTAGTATCTAATTGGTTTATCACAGAATATTGAAGTGTTTCACTGAGAGGCAGCCCATCCTTTGAATATTTCGCCTGAAAAAAGAAACAGCAGTTTTAAACTCCATAACTCCAGGTTAACATAACAAGGTTTCTTAGATATCAGTCTATTTTCTTCTTTGTCTCTTTCCGTTCCAACGGGGTCGGCGTTTTTATCATCTTTAGATCACCATCAGACGAATCTTTTTCAAAGGTAACAAGGTTTCTTAGATATCTGTCTATTTTCTTCTTTGTCTCTTTCCGTTCCAACGGGGTCGGCGTTTTTATCATCTTTAGATCACCATCAGACGAATCTTTTTCAAAGCTAACATTTGGTTCGGGCGCAATTATTTTACGATTGGATGGATCAATCAATCAATCAATTTTATTTGTACAAATATACAATTGTATGTGGTACAATGTTAAGACTACGTACCTACTAAACTAAAACTAAATCTGCATAGCGTGTCTGCCTTGTAAGCATTAGGTCGCGGGTTCGACTCCCGCCCGGGGCGAACTTTATCCTAAACAAATAAGTTTCGTTCTCGGAACGGCTGGCTTTCTCCTATTCTGTCTTTCAATTTCTGGACGATGAGATCTTATCACTTACAGTTAGGTCCCTCTATCAAACCTGGGGGAAAAAAATCAAGTGATAATTTCAAGACATATTTAAGGGTTCCTTTACTTTTCGTCGCTCAATGTTATGTAGGCATTTATATCGAAGTTTGGTTCAAATTTACAACTTCTAGTCTTACCTGTATGAAAAGATGTCGGCCTATCGTGTCCAGAACTTTGATTAGATCTGTATCTTCCTTTTTGCTATTCAAAGGTCGTCGAATTACGTCCACGGTTTCTGTCGATCTGAAGGAAAAGAAGGAGAAGAGCAGATATTAAAACAATGAGGTATCTATCATGAGCTGAAATTAGATTTCAATGGCCGCGGTCACAATGGAACTCTAAGCTCGGTTTAAGTTTATCTCTTGGATTAAGCAATCTGATTGGTTTTCTGCTAGTAGGCATGGCCGTTCATGTCACTCATCCATTTAGTGGTCTTGCTCG
>NW_007385572.1:0-1077 GCF_000475195.1 Diaphorina citri
AGTGGGTAAGAAAAGACCTACATGTAAGTACTTTTACTTTGCTAAGTACCCAAGTCTTTTCAATATCACGTGCTTAGTAGGTACTCTGATATTGTGATCATGGTTATTAAATATTTTGAATACCTAAGTACCGAAAATTTCACTTTCATACACGTACTTAGACTTGGGATACCTGCCTATTCTAACCATACCTGAGATTAATTAATCACAATATTATCTTAACAGCTACCTACTTATACCTACTTATCTATAGGTACTTAAGTAGGTACTTACTTCAATTAATAAGAAAGAGGTTTAGACAGTACTTAAAGTTGTGTAGACAGCCACACTTTCATTTTTTATTTTGGCAATTTTTTGTACATGTAAAACAAAATAGGTAGGTACATAGGTACCTACTTAAAGCGCTTTTACTTACCTTCCTTATCCTGTAGGAAGGAGTAAATAATTGCCTGAAAATTTTGATTTTTTCAATGCTTGAGCAATCGAAAAAGTTCAAAGCTTATGAAGAGAGAGCTACAAGATCTTGTTGGTATCTGCAAAGTGTTGTCTTCTATCTATACATTCGTATACCCGTGTTATATTCGTATACCTGTGTTATATTCATTTCCACAATACCACATTTCTTACTCCTACGTAAGCGCCGGAGAGTTTTGTCTGGCGAAGCTCTAGCTATAACTTGAACATGATCACTGGGGCTATTGATATCCTTACCTGGGGTTTCAGTGACGAATCTAATGTGTGAGCACATCAGAGGGATAAAGGCCCATGTGTTTGACTTGATGGATCTAAAAGGCATCCTCTAAAAGGCACCCTACTGTCAAACAGATATACAAACAAACAGATATATCCGCCAGCCTAGTTAGCTTGGATGGTAGCGCGTCTGCCTTGTCAGTGCTAGGCCACGAGTTCGATTTCCGCTCGGGGCGGATTTTATCCTGAACGGATAATGTTATTTTTGTTCTCGGAATAGCTGGCTTCGCCTATGTCAATCTCTTAAAAAATTAAAAAATAAGAAGAGAAGTAAAAAAAAGTCTCCATCAATTTTATTCGTGGAGAAAGTCGCACCACTGGTGCGCA
>NW_007385572.1:2068-3052 GCF_000475195.1 Diaphorina citri
ATTACTATCGTAATAATAAAGGAAGGACGGGCTAAAAACGAGAAAGAAAGGATGAGGTTGGTGCCAGCTTGTCACTCTCTTTCCCTTTCTTCCATAGGTTTTTCTTTCGGCAAGTTACAACTTACGTAACTTAAAGTTTTCCTTAGGCCAAACTGTGTCGCCCATAGAAACATACAAAAAACGCTAAAAATGGCGTTATAGAAAGAAAAGCTAGGAAATCGATAAGAGAGGAACATTGAAATAAAATATTCCCTACTGAATAGTGTTCCCTACCCTTACCTACTTGGTTTCATGTCTGAGTCTAGTATACGCATTGTACAGGGTGGTCTGTTTTATGTCCCCGGGGGAGATAGGTATTTCGAGTTACCTAACCTGAGTTTAAAATTAAACCGATTATAACTAGGTTGGTGGTTTAAGCAGCCTGATTGATTTTAAACTTTGAAATGACATTAGCCCATATCAGATTGTTTTATCCGATCCCGGTTTAATTGTGAGAAACTTGGTTCAAAGTTAAATCAATTAAGTACCTACCTACATTATCAAGCCTAAGCAGTCTCATTGATTTTGGTCTGAGATTACCTTATCAGATTGCTTAATGCAGTTTAACATTAAGGTAAAACACCTAGTTATCGACACCCTTAAGGATTTTTTCATTTTTAATTTGCTATAACTCGTCCATTTATTGAGGTAATTTAGTGATTATAGACTTTTTTTAATTGTTATATACTAAAGGCATGAGTTTATTTCAAAGAATGGACCGATTATTTACCTAAGTTGTAGCTTTTTCGCTTGTCCACTTCCCAATGTGTAGCTTTGTTAAGTTGAAAATTACTTAAGGAAATATTTTGAGCTTTTTCCCTGTACATTTCCCTATGTTTACACGCTAGTTAGCTAAATACTTACCTATACTAGGTATGTTTGCTATGTTGCCAAGTTTCAGTTGAAATAATGGGCATTTTAGTTGATGGGATCGTTGAAATAATG
>NW_007385573.1:0-3052 GCF_000475195.1 Diaphorina citri
AGTCCAATATTCTCAAATTCGTGAATAGAAAAGAAACAAAATACAGAAGGAGTGTAGTTGAAAATAGCTTTTGCCTATAAGCACCCGTGACTAAAAATCTAGACTATTAAAAAAATTGATGTCTACACACAGTAATACTGAGGGGGAAAGGGGGTATAATGGGTGGAAAGGGATAAAATGTAACCCAATATTCACTAAGACAGTGTTGTCAGATCTGGAGCTTGTCATTTATGACCTGCCTCGGTGGCGTAGTGGTCAAGACGCTCGCCTGGTAATCAGGAGGGCGTGGGTTCGATCCTAGCCGAGGTATGGAATTTTATCCTCATTTATTTGAGAATTTGACCACATAATAATGGAGCTCTAAGGAGTGTGATGGGAGAAAAAAGTGAGGCTGATAAGCTGATTTAATAATGGAAAGAGGGGAGTACGTGGCACTCCAAATAAATAAGGAAATATTACTGCACATTCAATATGACACATTACACAGAATGAACCTCAGTAGTGTAAGGGGTTATCATGATTTACTTCGGATCTGGAGGTTGGTGGTTGGCTTCCAAGACAAGCCATAAAATTCAACACATACCTATAGGTATTGTAGATAGTTAAGGAATGATATTTGTGAGAAGCATTCAGATATAATATAAGGAGTAGGTATTCTTTGGGGAGGTCATAATATTATTATGACCATAAAGATCAGTCAGCGGCTGTAAAATGTGGACTGCACCAAACGTATCGAGGTAAAGCAACGTTCTGCATGGTTGCTTGTCATCCAACAATAGACAGCTAAAAGTTTCTAGGGGAAACTACATGTTAGGTAAGGATATTTCAGGATAACTTATGTAGGCCTACACAGGAACACCTGAGTAAACAGAAAATGTTAGGTACAAGAACATAGAGATCTATACATTACAGCTAGGAAAATGACTAGGGTAATAAGGAGTAGGTATTCTTTGGGGAGGTCATAATATTATTATGACCATAAAGATCAGTCAGCGGCTGTAAAATGTGGACTGCACCAAACGTATCGAGGTAAAGCAACGTTCTGCATGGTTTCTTGTCATCCAACAAACGAAAGTCCAGGGATCTGACAACACCGCACTAAAACACTTCACAACAACAAAGGGGGCACGGAACGTATCGAGATAAAGCAACGTTTTGCATGGTTTCTTGTCATCCAACAAACGAAAGTCCAGGGATCTGACAACACCGCACTAAAACACTTCACAACAACAAAGGGGCACGGGGGGTGGGAAGAAATATCCATGCTGTAGATTTTAATTTTACAGAGGAAAATCAAAGTCTAACCAGTTGTATGAACTACAAAGTTGATGTGGCGTGGCGTGATAGTTAACAACGATTTTTAAATGCTTGTCATCCAACAAACGAAAGTCCAGGGATCTGACAACACCGCACTAAAACACTTCACAACAACAAAGGGGGCACGGGGGGTGGGAAGAAATATCCATGCTGTAGATTTTTTACAGAGGAAAATCAAAGTCTAACCAGTTGTATGAACTACAAAGTTGATGTGGCGTGGCGTGATAGTTAACAACGATTTTTAAATGACGTGACTACCTGGGTAATATTTGCCAGTTAAAATGGTTAAAAGCAACAATTTTAAGCAGCCCCTAGCCGACGTAATGAAAGAATTTAATGCGCATGGAATCACATTCGTGACAACTTTTGATTTTATCGATGGATCAAATATTGGTCGTCTAAGAGCTGTTTTAGTTCTATATTATAATCCAACAGAAAATCACGAGGGAGTGTTAGTACTCTTGAGGACATTACAATGTAATACCCTCACAGTTAACATAGGAGGAGGAAGATCAATTTAATGCTCAGTACGTAATGAAAGAACTTCTTGACAGCGCATGGAATCACATTCGTGACAACTTTTGATTTTATCGATGGATCAAATATTGGTCGTCTAAGAGCTGTTTTAGTTCTATATTATAATCCAACAGAAAATCACGAGGGAGTGTTAGTACTCTTGAGGACATTACAATGTAATACCCTCACAGTTAACATAGGAGGAGGAAAAAACCTCCTAAAAAGCTTTCTCTGATGCACAAAGAGTTATTCAAATCAGGACACAGAGTCAGAAGGACAGAGTATATTACATATAACAGGGGGAATGAAATGGATTCTGAGAGAATGACATACCTGGCGGGGTAGAGTTGATTCGCATCATGGTAGTGGGATGCACATCTACCATGCTAGGCGAGGGCGGTATCACCACGGACTGGTGGGCCGTAAGTTGCCGGGGTGGTAGCAAGGTGAGAGGCTGGGGCGGCGCGGCCGGAGGGTGTGTGGCCCGCCAGTAGGCTTCCAAATACTCTGCTATGTGCTCGCACGCATCCTCGAGCTGATTTTCGTCCAAGATGACATCGAACATTTCCTGAGGACACTGAGCGAGCTTCTCAGCCGCCACCATCTGAACGTTGAGGTGACGCGTCTGGGACTTACCGCGCGACTTGATCAATCTCTGGAGCACCTGCAAAAGAAAGGAAAAATTAGAACCACTTTACATTATCAAAATTCAATGGTAGAAAATTAGAAAGTCATCTCGCCGCGAGTCGATACCTTTTGAGTTTGGGCGAGTAATTTCAGTCGAAGCTCTTTCAATGTCCAGTTTTTCTGGCCAATTGTTTCAACCATCACATCAGAGGCGTATGATGTAACCTGTATGTAATCCAGGGAAATTAATGTGCCCCCCTTCCTCTATTACGTTCCTTTTATAGTTACACACTTTATGATACCCCACTAGATGCTTCTACACCCCTTTTGCTTGCGTCTTAGTTACTCAGAGATATACCCTGGTGTATGTCTAATAAAAGAGATATTTTCTCTATTTGTCATCACTTTCGGCTATAGCTAAACCTTTCGGCTACTCAGAGACATCTGGTGTCCCTGAAACTTACTTTTATGTGCAGAAATTCGTGAATGTCAAAGGAGACAGCATAGCCATGTACAGGGGAATCGTCGTCAATGGAGCCATCGTACTTCACATTTGTGCGGACCGCGAATGCCACATTCTTTGCCTGGAATG
>NW_007385574.1:0-3051 GCF_000475195.1 Diaphorina citri
GAACAAACGGACAAACTAAATGCAAATTTCAAAATTGACTAGTTGAAACTTAAACCTCCCTTCATTCGGTCTACAACTGAGAGACAGAAACACACCCCAACATAAAGGAAGCGTGGGACGAAGAAAGGCAAAACTGAGGGAATGCGAAACCAAGTCTAATCTGTTTCGAAATTTATCGAAAGGATTATGTCTTGTACGTAATGCACTTCCTACTCTGCCATCTCCATGTAAACGCTAGCAACATACAGCATACATCATTTTCTAGTTCTGAGAAGAGATTGTGCTTGTATTCAGAAGAGACCTGGTAAGTCCCTTTACCCTCGATTCAATGTCATTTTATTATTATTAATATTATTAATTATTATTTTGAAAGTTGTGCTTTCCCTATTTTTTTCTTAGTATATCTTTCTTTTGACCTTCCAGTCATAGGATGATAACCAGTCGCGCTTCAGTTTAATAAAAATCGGCCTCCTTTCAAAAGTTATTCATCGTGGAACAAACGGACAAACTAAATGCAAATTTCAAAATTGACTAGTTGAAACTTAAACCTCCCTTCATTCGGTCTACAACTAAGGGACATAAAGACACCCCATCATAAAGGAAGCGTGGGACGAAGAAAGGCAAAACTGAGGGAATGCGAAACCAAGTCTAATCTGTTTCGAAATTTATCGAAAGGATTATAAACATCATTGCAGTCTATTTCCAATAAATCATAATGTGACATTCTTGTAAAGTTGTAGTATCGGTGAATGCACCTACCCTATAACAAAACATCCTCATTTTTCCAGTATACAGAGTGAGTTGAAATTGAGGAATCTTGTAGTCATTTCTGATGGACCTTATGAAATAGGGAATGTGAATCGATTGATTCTGTCAGCACCCGTGGAATATCTGATGTTTGTTTGGTCCGCTTAGAATTTGAAGATAACTTTACGAGTATCATCTCATCTGACATGACTAAGATCTCTTTGGTAAGGTTTTAAGACATTGACATTTAATTTGGAGACACCCTGCGCCGCGCAAAAGTACAAGTATGATTCGACAAGACTACCGAGTATAGATTTTGTAAAGCACTTAGATTTAATAGTAATGATCCACCCTGTAAAATAAATTCGAAATGATGGGAACACAGTGTTGTTCTGTGCTGAAGAACAGAAAATTTATATTTTATTGAAAATTTTATTCCTTCTATTTTTCTTCTCGCTTTTATTTTATTTGTTATGAACCCTTCCGGGAGGAGCTCCGAGTTGCGTCCTGAGGGTCAAATCCGATGATTGCGGGTTCTTGGACGCAACTGATGTTACTCCATCTGTTCCCCCACTTACCCTCTGTAGCTACCAAGTCCAGGGACATTTGAATTATGGGAAGTCATAAGATATAGCGATAGATATACTAGATATAGTGTTATGAGGGGGGAAGTAATTAAAACTACAAGAATAATACAACAAATAACTATAGGCTACAGTAGTATAAGGCTACATTTTCGTTTGATTATTTTATCATTCCTGGTATACTAATTTATATTTTTGTTGTAGGCCTTACCTATATTTATTAATTAGCTACTGTACTTCTGTACGGGTATAGCATAGGTATTATAGCAGAGGGTATGCGTGGTATGATAGTTTGTCATGTTTGTGCTGCCGTAATTAACTCATAGCAGGGGTTCCTAAACTGAGACCTGAGGGGCGTGGAGGCGATAGGTGATAGGTAAGGTAACATACCTATTATTAAAAACATATAAACAAAATACAGTCGAACCTGGATAAACGAGAATCCAAGGGACCAGCTGAGACCTGAGGGGCGTGGAGACAAGTCAGGGGGCCATGACTCTTAGTTGGTCAAGGGACAATCGCAAATCGTATGCTAAAGAAACGCCTGATGAAAAGTATATCCCAAAGTTTCCAAAGTACATATACCTACCACAGGAAGCTTCGATTATATTTGCCTTTTACAAGCAACATTTCAACACTCTTTTTCTTATCCCCATACCTACTAGGTATGTATTGGGCGTTGCGAGGCGTGGAGACAAGTCAGGGGGCCATGACTCTTAGTTGGTCAAGGGACAGTCGCAAATCGTATGCTAAAGAAACGCCTGACGAAAAGTATATCCCAAAAGTACATACCTACCACAGGGAGCTTCGATTATATTTGCCTTTTACAAGCAACATTTCAACACTCTTTTTCTTATCCCCATACCTACTAGGTATGTATTGGGCTTTGCGTTGGGGGGAAGCTCTCATTTTACTGGAAAGGGGCGAAGTACCGTAAACTGAGGTGACTTTGCACCACTTTTACTCAAATTTTTGGATACCTTGTTATAACTTTGCAACCAAATAGTTTTCAGCGTTGCGTTGGGGGGGAAGCTCTCATTTTACTAGAAGGGGCGAAGTACAAAAAAGATTGGGAATCCCTGCCCTATAGGTTGTATTATATCTGGATATAATACGTATAAATATGCTACCTCTATTAGAAGTGTTTAGATAAATGATATAAATAACAAATATAGAGGTACTAATAAATTTATCATTGTTCACTGTTTATTTGATTTAAATATCAGTAATGAGAATGAGTAGACCTACGTACATAACTGTACTGTTAAGTTAAGAATTTAACATGGGCCTTTAACAAAATTGAAGTAGACAAATTTGCTGTCACCACAATCACTAGAACTTAATAGTTGCTCTTTAGAATGGACCTTCACAAAGATATTCGAGTTTTCAATCAAGTAATCTGTCAACATCTCTAAAGTTCCAGGAAAATTCAGCTTATTATTATTTATTTAGACACTTTATCACTTATTTATGTGTCTAATACTTATGTATAATTTTAGATACCTAATACTATGAGTAAATTTTCAATGGATAGGTAGCGAAATTCCCGTGTAGGTACTGGTAAGTAGACCCTGGATAATTAACTAGGTAAGTAGGTACCTTAATAAAAAGGTACCTAATACAATACCTACATGGTGTACACGTGTATTATAATTATTATTAATATCTACATTTTTTTCTATTTATTTTTAATTATCATTTTATTATATGCCCAGTACTG
>NW_007385575.1:0-3050 GCF_000475195.1 Diaphorina citri
ACCCTTAAAACTAAGGTTTAGAGTCTGAAGACTGTAGTCCGAATTTTAGATTTCAGAGTCCGAATTCCAGTTGATAATTCCCCAAAGGTTCAAGGTCCTCCTCGAAAACTTAAATTTCGGATCGTTCGATCAGTTAATATTTGGGTACGTTCTACATTTTTTTTCCTTACCCCCCTACAGCTTGGGATAAGTAGGGGTTAAACTGCGGGAGGAAAGGGACTTTTCAGTCTCATTCTGGCAGGATAAACAAAGTATATTCCATTTTCAGCTGTTCCTGTTGCACATGGATGACATTACACCCAATGTAGTACACCGAAAATCTGCCGTAGAGGGAACAGTGGGCTGCTCCAGCGTATGTTGTAACCAAAAAAATGAGGTGAGTGAATTTCCCACTTCTAGTTTCACTGGTCCTGGCCACAGCTATGCCATGTTCATGCCCTATCACAATATAAATCGAAAATACAAATACATAATAAAAAAAGGAATAAAATAAATTAATGTCAAAACCCGGAACCTGCCAACCCAGCCAGACCTTTCCAAGTGCAATGTTCGTATGACCGTTGTTTATACCCAAGTCTAGTTTTATACTCGATTCTAGTTCTAGGGAGCTCTATTTCAATTTATTTAGGTATGCGCTTAAAAAAATGGCCATGTAAACTTTACAGTGACAGTTAGTGTCACCTTTAAACAGTGTTTCATTTGGGATCAACGGCCTAATAGGTAGTACCCTTTCAGTACTTACCCTTTAGTCAATTTGTTATTAATTCTGCACGTAAAACATTTTGGTTTCGGGATGTTTTCACGTCAAGACCCGTTTCCATTTTTCGTGAGTTTCGTCCGATTTCTTTCCGAGTGTCCTTGAAGGCAATGAGATTGTTCTCACTACACAAGACACGATTATTTTTTCGAACGACAAGTAGACCTGTTTTTTCACTCGGCTAGGTAGTCAATAATTGCAATAAAAACTCGTTTTTCCGTTGTACGCACACCCGCAATATCCATGTGCTGTACTTTACTATCGCCCCCACCTTCCCCGGAGGGTACAACTATTGACTAGTCACTAGTCGACCAGTGTGTCTTACTGCTACCTTGTGCACATTCCTCGTGGCAGTAGGTGAGTAGAGTAGAATAATCTAGTGATTCCTAAACTGGGGGCCCTGAAGGACTTCAAAACCCTCCCGAGAAGATCATATGATATACAGTAAAGGGGCCGCGTTCAGAATAAAGAAAAAGGGGCCGCGTAGAAAAAAAAAAGTTTGGGGACCGCTGACAATAATCTATTGAAGACTGTGAAGCTCCAAATCAACAGTAGGGGGAGAATGATAGATAAAGTTACCATTCCTTCCTTACCGTTAAGAATAGAATATCCAGCTCGAATGAGACTAAAAAGTTCCCTTTACCCCAGCGGTCTAAACAAGGTATCGTTTATTTTATGGGTTTAATAAGAAAATACAACAAAAGTTTAAATGTTTATAACAGTTTAGATAAGGTTACTATTCCTCCCTTACTATTGAGAATGGAATGCCTTGGTTATAGCTAGCTTGAATGAGAAGTTCCTTTACCCCACCAGACTAAACAAGGTCTTATGTAGTTGGTATAGAATAATTTTATAAATAAAAACTGTTCATTTTATTTTATAAGCACATTTTTTGAAATTAAATTGAAATTCTTCTGTTTCAGGTATCTTTGATTTGGAAGCGAAAACCTGGAGTATTTACACCGACAACCCGAAGAAAAGCGACCCTATCGTTGTACTTCCGTTGGACATTAGAAATAAGTAGGTAGACAAGACTATGTTGTCTATGTGAAGAAATCACGGTCCTAATACATACTCGTATGTAAATACATGGACCAAATCAAATCAAATCTATTTTTTTCTTCTTCTAAGATATGTAGCCATTGGCAGAGTAAATATGTAATAAACCCCTGCCTTGTAACTTGTAAGTGCTAGGTGGGTTCAATTCTTGTTTGGGTCAATGTTAATCTTAAACAAATAAGAGTTGTCCTCCTCTCTTACATTTCAGTTTCCCCTATTAAACCCCATGGGAATAAAAAAGATCTAATTAAAATCTCAGAAAAAGCCAGTAGCTATAACATTTCGAATAGGTACACAAACTTCCAATGCATCAGGAACGTTGAGCCGAATGGTGGTGGCTCAAGAGTCACAATAAGGGGGAAACATCCCTATTGAAAAATGCATAGGTACACAAGGAAAAAGACCATTTTTTTTTCTTTCTTTTTAATATATTTTTCGTTGGCACGTAAATTTAATATTACCACGTAATGTAAGTACCTACTTTTAAATTCACCTTTATTTTCATAAAAATATAAATAATTCATAATTTTATCATTTAAAAATATTTGGTTTTTATTTTCGACTTACGCTAATGATAATGCATAAAAAATAAAAAAAAAAAATAAAAAAAAACTCATCTCCTATCTAGTCTACTACATGGCAAGTAGCACCTGTGCACCATAAATAAGCTCTTACCTGAAGGGGCAATGTAGATTTCATCTCCAAGTTTGATGGTCATTCCACCTCCTGTTCCAGTGACCCAGCCCAAATGATAAAACTGTTTGCACAACTCCGGGATCAAGTTTCTAGGGTGCTCAGGATGTGATTCTTCAAGTTTTGCAATTTCATTTGAAGACATTTTGTTACTCTTTGACACACTTTCTCTGACTAGTCTTTGAATTGGGACCTTGGAATGGGAAATACAGGACTTTGGTTATCAGAAATATTGAAGAAAAAAAGCAAGGTTTTGTTTTAGGCTAAGAAGACATCCTAGATAATTGCTAAAGTAATAAAAACTAAATGTATTACTTATCAAGGCCTAAACAGATTGAGAGTGCTAGTGAAAGTTCATTTTGAAACTAAAACAAGTACTACCTAGTATGGACTCTAGAGGCTTTATCTCCCTATGGGGCCATGTGTATTGTGCACTGATAAGAATTATTTACTGATAAAGAAAAGGGACTGTCTAATTTACCGACCTGAGGAAATCACTCCTCCTGGGCTTACGGTGAAGAAATTTTTACCGGCCAAAACG
>NW_007385576.1:0-3050 GCF_000475195.1 Diaphorina citri
CTTGGAGTTAGGGATCTTATTGTTGTCTACCATTTTTACAGCTATTTTTCTTAGATGTTGATATTCAAAGTTTATGAATGTAGATTGTAAACGCTAAGTCCCAATTTCTAGTCAATCGGCAGGGTAAGTATGAACCAAACAGATCTCAAGTTAAAGAAAACCTCCATTGAAAGCAATAGAGAACTTGAAAGTCTGGAAAACGGATAAACACAGAAAGAAGTTAACTGAAGTCCAACAAAACAGAGAAAAGATAATTACTTACGAAGTACTGAGATAAGAAGATCAAAGAGAAGAGAGAAGGAGGAGAAAGAAGAAAGGAGGAGGAGGAAGAAGAAGAAGAGAGAAAAAGAGGGGTGAGGAAGAGAGAAATGAAGGAGCAAGAGAGAAAGAGGAAAAGGACTTGGAGGAGGGAGAGGACAAAAAATAAGAGAAAGAGAGGGATTTAAAGGAAAGGAAAGATTAGACTCACTCGAGAAAATGGAATTTCTTCATGTTTGTCTTTCCTTTTTTTCCAGGAATTAAAAAATTAAAAGACTTTCCAGTAGGCTGAAGAAGTCTGAGATAAGTTTTTAATTGGATACACGTACCGTTAGGAGAAAATAGAAGCTAAGGAGAAGAAATAGCCGTTAGGAGAAGAAGAGCTAATAAGGAGGAGCGGAGAGGAAAGAGGGAGAGACACAAGGACAGAAGGTGGAGAAGAAGGAAGAGTGGTTGGGCGGAAGAGCTCCTTAAGAAGAATCGTTAATAGAGAGAAAGAGGATAACGTTAGGAGAAAAGAGGAGCTAAGGAGGAGCGGAGAGGAAAGAGGGAGAGACACAAGGACAGAAGGTGGAGAAGAAGGAAGAGTGGTTGGGCGGAAGAGCTCCTTAAGAAGAATCGTTAATAGAGAGAAAGAGGATAACGTTAGGAGACTTACTTACTTTCCGTGTCCGCTTTGACCAATGACCATGTCAGATACTCCTCTTCCAATATTCTGCTAATTGGATCGCCGCATCATTTACAAGCGCTAAACGTTAGGAGAAAAGAGGAGCTAAGGAGAAAAGGAGAGGAAAAAGGGAGAGACACAGGGAAAGAAGGTGAAGAAGGAGGATTAAGAGTGGTTGAGTGGAAGAGCTCCTTAAATCGATAATTTTTCAGTTACCATTTATGAATTTATGCACACAGTTTGTCCTCTGGCAGAAGTTGCTTGTCTGTTTATTTTACCATTGAATTTGAGGAAATTTGGCAGAAAAATTCAACACATGAATTAACTTTTCTCGTAATTATTTTTATTTTATTTATTTATTTACAAAAACATCATACACATACAATATATATTATAATGAAAATGCTCGAGCATCAGCAAACATGCAGCAGGCCATTAGTGCATTATATTTTTGGACTGGCGATTTTTGGGCTTAGTCGAAACAGCGGAGGCTGAAAAGTTATTACATGTTATTACATGAGTAAATCTCCTCCCTCTGCAGTCTACCCTATACAGGGTGTCTTATTGTGAGACACCCTGTAATAGGGTATTCACTCTTCCACCCTTGTTTACCGATAAGTTTACCACAGAGTAAAAAACTCAAATAACCCCCTCCCTTACTCGAATACTCGTCTACTCCCTTCCTCCTCCTTCTCTCCTTCTTCATACCAATATCACCTCTTCTCTTCCCCTTACCTAAACCCCCACCACACTAGCAAACAAGGAACGAAGTTGATCAATGGAAAGGGCGAGAAGGGAGGAGGAGGAGAAGGAGGAGGAGGAGAAGGAGGAGGAGACAGACGGGCCTTCACAAATTCAAAATAGTGGAGTTATGAATGGGAGAAGGGGAGGAACTCAGGGCCGTATCCAGGATTTTGTCAAGGGGGTGGGGGGGCTGAAGGTCCAAACACTAATGGCAGGGCTGGGAAAAGATTTTTTTTTTCTACTTGGGTACATAATTATGGACTTCTCCTCCTTCATTGCACCCAAAAATTGATGGCTTTGAACCAGTTTATCATTTTTATCAAAAAAAAAAGTAAAATTCTATACTTTCTCTCCTGGTTAGCTCCTGATTTCCAACCCTGCCTTGAAGTCACCCTCTAAAGCTCTAATGGAGGGTGAGAGATATGAAATATGAATATTGGGGTAAGAGTGACTGAGTGAAGTTATTTAAAAACTACAACAACCTGCATTCTGCATTTTCCATTGTGTTTTCCACTATACCTCCCTCCCCTACCTTTTCTTCCCTTAGGATGGGAAGGGCATTGTGTTTACCACTATCCTCCCCTCTCCCTCCCCTCCTTCCACAGTCTTGTCATAGGGTGGGGCGGGGTGGGATGGAAGATTGGGAGGGGTAGACGGCAAAATATGAGGGTAGAAAGAAGGGGGGGTAGATGGCACAAGGGTAGGGGTTATCAATTTGACGTTGGAGATGGTTTTAGAGGGGCATTTGAGGGTGGGGGCGGTTTAAAGGGGTATTTGAAGAAGAAAGAGAGGGGAGTGTACTGGTATTATTTTTAATCCACTTTGAAACAAATCTGTGGACAATACAGTCTATACATCCTATGGGACAGCAGTCTGTACAGCAGTACACTGTAAAAAAACACACCCTAAATGAAAAAAAAAACTCTCTCTATCCCCTATGCCTATGTGGATTGGGATGGCTTGGTGGAGAGTGAAAAATGAATTCCGTCATATTATACCCAAATACCTATATCACTCAACTTTAGTTTCGAGACAATAACTCAATTCCAAACAATGGACAAACTTTGAAGACATAATTGAAAAGTTAGATTTCGATGAAAAGTTGAATATCAAAATATGTATAAAAATGTGTCCACACTGTTCACACATAGTCGAAGGCCGACCATCGATGTCGATGGACGGCCTTAATACATAGTATGTACCTATGTATGTTCAAAATTGTTCATTTTCTTTGGTTTAGATATCCTCAAAGTTAAAACTGGGATTTGGAGTCCCTTTTTTCATCCCTACCTACTAACCGATGTAATGCCTTCCAGATTGGTGCACCCTGTCTAAATATAAACAAGTACATCAAACTAAAAAGCCATAATTCTCTCTAATC
>NW_007385577.1:0-3050 GCF_000475195.1 Diaphorina citri
CTCACAGCCCTTGCCGCATTTTTTTTTTTTTTTTTTTTCTCCAATATCCCCTTCTCTGAAGCTCGCTTCCACTCTTTTGGCTTGATAGCAGGACAAGGAGGACCACGTTAACTGCCACAGGACTATATGCATTTTAAATGGTTTTCTGAAAGAGGGGCTTCTCAGTTAATTTTTTTTAAGTGTTTGATGGAAAAAAAACAAGTCTCTTGCTTGTTTTACCTAAATTAGGTTCTCGTTTTTGCTTTGCCTTTTTTGGCGAAGAAAAAACGATAGTTTTGGGCCCTTGTGGAGCCTGTGGGCTCGAAGCAAACGAGACCGACTGGACCCCTCCAAACGGCCCTGCATAAAATGGCGGGATGGTTTGGGGAAAGATGGGGGTAGAACTGACAACAAAAAAGCTTTCTACATTTTCCCTTGGAAAGGGCGTCGCCGACCTAATTTCACGACAGGAAAGCAGTGCTTTATTCTTTTATCATGTTTGGAAAGAGAACGATAAGAAGGCCGGCTACACACTAGGACCAATCCATGGAGCCCTTTTACCCTCTTTGGATAATGTCATACCCTACCCTACCTGCAGTTGGAAAACTCTAGTCCTTTTGGCAACAAAGTGCTTCGTGAAATGGACCCTTTAAAGAGTTTAAAGCCAAGTATACTTAAGTACCTACATTATAGAGAAAGCGAGAAATCGTGTATCTAAAACTTTTAGGTTTAGGCAAAAAGAAGCTTTTACGAAAGTTAAAAAATATTATTGCCTACTTTCCATGTTTATTCGGTTTAGTGAACAATTTTTGCAGAAGGTTCAACATATTCATTATCAGAAGTTTTCCAGTTCTTTCACTAGTTATCTAGGAGTCATTTGTCTCTTCAAAGCAGCCTCGTGTGTATCTATCCTAACACGCTAACACCATAACGTGCTATCGATTGCTTTCCAATGTCCTACGATAAAGCTGAACTGATTACCGGAAACCCCATTCAGCCCAGTAGCCTAAGCAACCATAAACCTTCCATTAATTTGAACCTAATGAAAATGGGATTTTAATTATTTAATTTAATGTGGGTTTAAAAAGGCAGGTGAGAACAGCTCCTCTCCCTCTTTAGATATGGAATTTAATGTGAACCCTGTACGATATTGCAAAGTAAACTTTGTTGACCCACCGTGAAAATTTCTAGGAAATCATGGGAGGTTTGATGTTTGAATCATGCTTAGTAGGTATTTAGTCGCGATAAGTAAATCCTAACACAAGTAATTCGTTGGCCTTTGAAGGGCGGGTTGGTGGAGTCATAAACGAGATATGGATACTGGAGACTCAACGACACGACGCGACACGACGCAAGACGATCGCGATGGTAACGATTATCAGACTTACGGAAATTCCGCGAAAATTCGGTCAAAGATTAGAAATTTAAATCCCATAGGACCCATAGGCTAAACCAAAAACCATACAGAGCAGCATACCTAGCCGTGAAACATCTCGGCCTGCCCATGTGAACAAAGCCTTTAATAAGTCTAGAATCAACTACTCCCAAAGGTTTCCCTAATGTGACTTTTTTGAACTTTTCAAAAAGTCATCAAATGACGATATTTCGACGAAAACTTAGCGAACCTCTATCAATGAAAAACTCCCAATTACCTACTCCCAAAAGTTTCCCTAATGTGACTTTTTTTGGAACTTTTCAAAAAGTCATCAAATGACGATATTTCGACGAAAACTTAGCGAACCATTTCTTCCCGTTATTTCGCTATTATTTACCCTCCCGCCTCTTTTATCATTTTCTTATCTCTCCTCTCCACCACCAATTTCTTTATCATAGTTTCATCAACTCCCTCCTCATTACCTACTCCCAAAGGTTTCCCTAATGTGACTTTTTTGAACTTTTCAAAAAGTCATCAAATGACGATATTTCGACGAAAACTTAGCGAACCATTTCTTCCCGTTATTTCGCTGTTACTTACCCTCCCGCCTCTTTTATCATTTTCTTATCTCTCCTCTCCACCACCAATTTCTTTATCATAGTTTCATCAACTCCCTCCTCTTTCACTCTCCTCCTTATTCGAAGTCAATTGCTTTGCCAAAGTTTTCAAAACTTTTCCTCCAATATATGATTTATGATTGGAAAGTGATATAAGTTGCGTCACCGTCCTCCCCTTTTCGTTGTTAAGATTGCCTAACTTTTCTTTTTGTTGTTTTCGAATGTCGCAGTGGTACAACCTTCTAAACTTTGGTGACATGCTTGGATTTTTATAACAGCGCTAGAAAGTTGTGGATTGAAGGATTTTTCTGTTTATTTGTCTTTTGATTTGTTGTTTTGTTTGTGTGCTTGTTTCTTTTGAGGTCTATTGAACTTTCAATTGTTTTGGACACCTGAAGTAGCTAAGTACATATAAATCATATAATACCATTTTTGTTTGTTGGCTATGGTCAATACCTATGTGGTTTTGTAATTTCAAGTTACAAGTGTAAGATTCTGCAGCGATATGTGATATGTCACAGTTTAATTAATTGAACTTCAGAATGTACAATATCAGACCTTTCAGGAATGACCCATTGAAGGTTCCTTAGGACATTCCGACCGCTGACATTGTTATGTCAATCATTTTTATTATGTATTATATTAAGTTTTCACCACATGCAGTCACATTGACCCCCACAACTATCATTTTGGAACCCCTGTCTTCTAATGGACTTGGAAAATATTTTCACTCCACATAGGATTGTGCGTTTCGTTCCAATTGTTATAATAGCTTTCTAATTTCGATACATGAGATTAAGCGTGTGCACTCGTGCTATTTTTATTGTGGACAGTAAAATTAGATATCTGATTTGATTTCACAAACACAAATAAAATGAATTTTTCACTTGTATGATTTTTCCCTGATTTGATCGGGAAACGTGCGAGGATTTCTACAAATGGGGGTGTCTTTGACTTGACTGCACAACGCAAAAAGATTTTTCATTTAAGGCTTTTCTCAAATTAATTAAGAATTTTCTTTTTTTTTTTTTTTCTTTTAAAGCGCTTTAACTCTACGGACAGTAGGTCGTTCGCGCTGT
>NW_007385578.1:0-3050 GCF_000475195.1 Diaphorina citri
CTTACTAAACTACTAATAGATCAGTTGCGCTTACTTGGGTGATGTTTCAAAGTCATAGAGCAGGAAAAATGAGGACCATCGGAATTTTTTTTCTACGACTTCTAGATATCGAGATAAATCGATTTAAAAAATGCCGGTAAATCGTGAAATTTGACGTCACGGCATACGCTCCCGTAGGTGATGACGTCATTATTCATGACTCTCGCTTCGTTTGTTTGTGCGCAAGCGTTTCTGCGCATTTTGACGTGAAATCTGACGTCACAACTCTTTGAACTTTTTCATTAGAACGGCAATTAAAAATTGACTTTTCGTCCTTTTACAGTTATTTTTTCGGAGTTTTGACCTCAGATTTGGATTTTTCACAACTTTTGACGCAGGAATCGACCTTTTATTAATAATATTTTCCCAATTGCAACTCCCCTCTTATCAGGTCGCAGGGACGTCACAAAAGATCTATCCAGGTTACATAGGGCTTAAATAGCCGATGGAATTGCTTTTACCCATTACCAATACAAATAAAATACTTCAAGATATCCGACGATATTTTCGAGGAAAACATTGCTCAAAGGCCCATGACTTCCAAGTTCAAGTTCCGAGACTTCTGGTTCAAGTTGAAATAATTGTTGTTGGTATGTCCGCCGGAAAGCGGACGTCTGGTAAGCCTACCTGGATATAGTTTGGAGATTAGAGCGGCTGTCTTTTAAGCTCGAGGTCGCGGGTTCGATTTCCACCCGGGGCGGATTTTATCCTAACAGATAAGGTTCGTTCTCGGAACGGAGGAGGGAAAAACTATAATTAGATTAGGCATCCTTTGCAAATGCTATTTAGTATTTTACCTAAGTTATGTTTAACAATGGATACATACTTACAAAACCTGTAAAATTTACATTTAATGTAAGTATCCATTGTTAAACATGAATTAAGCAAAATAGGGGGGTAAAACCCCGCCAGTAAAAACCTTAGCAATTATACCGTGACTGTGAACCTCTATGAATCATTTCTTCTTTCATCTGTGATGCCATCAAAACCTGAAGCCAACAATCAATTAATCTGATCAGCTAATGATCAAAATCAAAGAATGATTGCGATCAAGTACATATTTATAATGGCAAAACACGTGAATCAAACAGATGTGAAAAATTGGATCACGTTTGATTCAATAATTGATTTTTTTCCTAATCCTTCTCTTCTCCTCCTTCTTCTGTTTCTTATTCTTCTTCTGCTCCTCCTCCTCCTTCTTCTTCTTCTGCTGCTCCTCCTCCTTCTTCTTCTTCTTCTTCTTCTTCTTCTCCTTCTCTTTCTTTGTTTTCTTCTCTTTCTTCTTCGTTTCCTTTTGCTTCTTCGTCTCATCCTTCTTCTTGGACTTATTATTTTTCGTCTTCTTCTTCTGCTGCTCCTCTTCCTCCTTCTTCTTCGTCTCCCTTTCTTCTTCTGCTTATTAGTCTCATCCTTCTTCTTGGACTTATTATTTTTCGTCTTCTTCTTCTTTTTCCTCTTCTTCTTGTTCTGCTGCTGCTTGTTCGTCTCACCCTTCTTCGACGTAGAAGGAGGAAATCCTTCTCCATTGCTTTTTTCCTAATCCTTCTCTTCTCCTCCTTCTTCTGTTTCTTCTTCTTCTGCTGCTGCTCCTCCTCCTTCTTCTTCTTCTGCTGCTCCTCCTCCTTCTTCAGCTGCTGCGCCTCCTCCTCCTCCTCCTCCTTCTTCTGCTGCTCCTCCTCCTCCCTCTTCTTCTGCTCCTCCTCCTTCTGCTGCTGCTGCTCCTCCTTCTTCTTCTGCTCCTCCTCCTCCTCCTTCTTCTTCTTCTGCTTCTCTTTCTTTGTTTTCTACTCCTTCTTCTTCGTTTCCTTTTGCTTCTTCGTCTCCCTTTCTTCTTTTGCTTATTAGTCTCATCCTTCTTCTTGGACTCATTATTTTTCGTCTTCTTCTTCTTTTTCTTTTTCCTCTTCTTCTTGTTCTGCTGCTTGTAAAAATCATCGAGTTCTGACTTGTATCTCTGTTCGTTAATCCTACATGATTGGCATCACCAAATTTCCCTCTGACTCGTCTGGCAACAGTGCATCACGCCCATCTATTTCTTCTCTCGGCAACACCGCATCCATGTGCTCACAATCAATTCAATCGACTAGCCTCTCTAATACAATATGGCTGATCAATATGTGATGATGATCAATTTGCTGGGACTCAATATTATTATTACTAGAACTAGTACAGTAGAACCTCGATTATTTCAACTCCAAAAGCCATTGTTTTTTTTCTATCTTTCAAAGGATACCCTATGTTATCAGAGGAAAAGATCATAGAAAGTGATCATTTCAACCTCGATCATTTCAACTACCCCCGGTCCCAATTAGTTGAAATAATCGAGGTTCCACTGTATAATATACATAGTAGTATGTATTGTCAATTTACTAATCAATGTTATTACTATTATTATTATTATCAATTTGCTGTGCTTGACGTTTTATTACTATTATTAGTAGTAGTACTATTTTCTAGTTCTATTGACTTCTTTATTGACTTAGGTCTGGTCTCACTTGCTCCCTCTATTATAGAAGCGTTGTGGTCACAACTTTAATACTTTAATACAACTCTAATACTCTAATACACAACTCTAATACGGTCACAACTTTAATACTTTAATACTACAATACTACAACTTTAATACTTTTATTTGTGGTCACAACTTTAATACTTTTATTTGGGGTGTGACATTTCTCCATATTGGGCTTACAAGGCGGTTTTAAACGACTGGCTTTCTCCTATCCTGTCCTTCTCCCTTTAATTTGGGGACGACAAGCCCTTCAAAGACCAACAGTTTTCAGAGTGTGGGAACTGTTAACAATGGAGGTCTTTCCGAAAATGAACCTTACCTACCTGTTCAAGAAAAAGTAAGCCCCGAAAGGGAAACGAATTGGCGATCTAGTTTGGGAACAGTATCTAACAATGGAGGTCGAAAATGAACCTTACCTAGGTACCTGTTCAAGAAAAAGTAAGCCCCGAAAGGGAAACGAATTGGCGATCTAGTGATTACAAGACTTACTAAACTACTA
>NW_007385579.1:0-3049 GCF_000475195.1 Diaphorina citri
GTTATTTGTGTCGGTCATTTCAATAAAAGCGAAACATATAGCAAGGTAATATCGCACAATTGTTCTCCCGAACTTTGATCCATTTTAATTATTTTGCGAATGAACCCGTGCCTTATGTCCTCTTACTTCTGGACCTTTTTGCGGGGAATTTCATCTAAATTCAACTTGGAAATATCATTGTATGCAATTAAAATTACAAATGGGTCAACTTCTACCGAAAACTTCGGAAATGTCACTTCACTACCGAAAACTTATAGTCATTAATAAAAATAGTTGATCTGCTCCTGGTAAACAATGCTAGTTCATCTCCTCGCAGAACATCTCCTCCTGGTTACCCTATTGGTTAGATTTTGAGATTTTGCGGGGAATTTCATCTAAATTCAACTTGGAACTATCATTGTATGTAATTAAAATTACAAATGAGTCAACTTCTACCGAAAACTCCCGAAATGTCACTTCACTACCGAAAACTTATATTCATTAATAAATAGTTGATCTGCTCCTGGTAAACAATGCTAGTTCATCTCCTCGCAGAACATCTCCTCCTGGTTACCCTATTGGTTAGATTTTGAGTTTTGTGGGGAATTTCATCTAAATTCAACTTGGAAATATCATTGTATGCAATTAAAATTACAAATGGGTCAACTTCTACCGAAAACTTCCGAAATGTCACTTCACTACCGAAACTTATATTCATTAATAAATAGTTGATCTACTCCTGGTAAACAATGCTAGTTCATCTCCTCGCAGAACATCTCCTCCTGGTTACCCTATTGTTTAGATTTTGAGAAAGCACCATTGGATGATATTCAATGAAAATATTAAAAAAAAAGAGCAAAGACCGAGCTTGAAGACCAACAAACCGAAAACCAATCATTATTATTACAAGCAGGCAGGAACTTAACTATGAAGAAGATTTTGAGAAAGCACCATTGGATGATATTCAATGAAAATATTAAAAAAAGAGCAAAGACCGAGCTTGAAGACCAACAAACCGAAAACCAATCATTATTATTACAAGCAGGCAGGAACTTAACTATGAAGAATTTTTATGAGTCTGGTGCTGCATTCAGAAAATTATAATAATGAGATGCTGGTAATAATCAACACAATACACAATCATATTGAACAAAATGATGGCGCTCATAATGTCAAGCTTGAAATTTTGGAGTTAATTTTGTCATTTATATTCAATCAATGATTTAAACCGACATGTTCATGTTGGGTACCTGTGACCTAACGCATATATTTACATAACTTTCTCATAAATACCTCTTCCATCTAATTATTCAAGAAAAAATCTGGTGTGAACATCACACGACTTTCTATTACATTTGCAGAATACGTAGGTATTTGAAAAGAAATAGAAAGTAAAAAAGATTATTCAAGAAAAAATAATTCATAGGTGATTTTTTTAGTCATCCTTTGATTACATAAATGTAAAGAATATCCCAATAAATATGATAGAAGTGCCTACTGAGCAAAGACCGAGCTTGAAAACCAACAAACCGAAAACCAATCATTATTATTACAAGCAGGCAGGAACTTAACTATGAAGAATTTTTATGAGTCTGGTGCTGCATTCAGAAGACCAAAAAATTCCCGGAGGGACGGGCCCCGCTTGTTCTTCGATTAATTTGGTTTCCTTCTATATCATGCTTCCCAACATAGGCTGACCTACTCGTACATTGATCAGGAAAGATTTACACCTGATCTTAGAAAGGTGTCTGTGTAGTACAGTAGAATGTAACACGTTGTACCAGGATGATCTTGCTTAGATGTATCAGAGTGTTCAACTCATCTAATCCCAAGTCTAGAGTCCTAATTACTATCTTTCCATTCTTACAACCTGTCTGCAGTTCAATTTGAATGTAAATAGGACCTAGGATGAAGAGGGGCGGACTTGATACCTGCTTAGTAATATTGGAGTCTAACAGCTTTTTTTCTAGAATGAAGAGGGGCGGACTTGATACCTGCTTAGTAATATTGGAGTCTAACAGCTTTTTTTATCTTTTCCTAAATACTTAGGTAGACTAATAATATTGGTATATCTTTGCCTAACTATTGAAGGTAGGCTACGTTAAATTTTTGATAATTTCAATCTTATTTCTTAGTTTTACACATGGTAGGACTTTTTTTATCTTTTCCTAAATACTTTAGGTAGACTAATAATATTGGTATATCTTTGCCTAACTATTGAAGGAAGGCTACGTTAAATTTTTGATAATTTCAATCTTATTTCTTAGTTTTACACATGGTAGGAGCTTGTGGTGGGACCAATTATCTTGCTTTTTTAGGGATTTCTAAACGTAGACCAAAATCTAGCAGCATTTGCTACCAAGTTAAAATAAGAGAGAAAGTTATATTTTGGGATTACTTGATAAACCTTTTTTTTTATCTTTTCCTAAATACTTTAGGTAGACTAATAATATTGGTATATCTTTGCCTAACTATTGAAGGTAGGCTACGTTAAAATTTTGATGATTTCAATCTTATTTCTTAGTTTTACACATGGTAGGACCAATTATCTTGCTTTTTTAGGGACCGATTTCTAAACGTAGACCAAAATCTAGCAGCATTTGCTACCAAGTTAAAATAAGAGAGAAAGTTATATTTTGGGATTACTTGATAAACCTTTGAAATGTGATTTCAATGGTGGGTTCCTAACGGGGGAAAAAGAGGATGTATGTAAATTTTCGATTACCAAGTTACTGAGGAAATTGTTATAAGTATCATGAATTGTTTGGAGCCTGGATAAAATGGTACTTATTCCTCGATGGTGGGTTCCTAACGGGGGAAAAAGAGGATGTAAATTTTCGATTACCAAGTTACTGAGGAAATTGTTATAAGTATCATGAATTGTTTGGAGCCTGGATAAAATGGTACTTATTCCTATTGAATTACTAACTTATTCTTATTGAAATTCTTATTCCAATTGAATTACCAACTTATTCTCATTTTAAATGTCTTATTCTGTTTCAGGTGAGTACCACTCTAAGTGACTGATGACTAAGTCAGCCTTATTTCCAACCCGCTAAGTTCTGCGGTA
>NW_007385580.1:0-3049 GCF_000475195.1 Diaphorina citri
ATGGTGAATAAGAATCGGACGGAGGGAACAAAGATTAAGAAAGAAGAACAGGAGGAGAAGAAGGAAGAGGAAAGAAAGAGGGGTAAAGAGAGACTAAAATAGAAAGCACAGAAAATCGGATGGAAGGAACAAAGATTAAGAAAGAAGAGGAGGAGGAGAAGGAAGAAGAAGAGGAGGAGAAGAAGGAAGAAGAAGAGGAGGAGGAGAAGAAGAAGAAGAAGAAGAAGAGGAGGAGAAGAAGGAAGAAGAAGAGGAGGAGGAGAAGAAGAAGAAGAAGAGGAGGAGAAGAAGGAAGAAGAGGAGGAGGAGAAGAAGAAGAAGAAGAGGAGGAGAAGAAGGAAGAAGAAGAGGAGGAGAAGAAGAAGAAGAAGAAGGAAGAAGATGAAGAAGAAGAAAAAGAAGAAGAAGGAAGAAGAAGAAGATGAAGGAAGAAGAAGAGCAGGAGGATAAAGAAGAGCATAAGAGATTTCTGAAGAGAAACGTAAAGTTCGTTTTTCCTTTACAAGTTGAAAGCTTTACAAAGTTTGTCATTTAAATAGTTCGCCGTAATTGAATTTAAAATAGTAATCTAATGGAAATTCTCCTTTGACAGGACCCCAGACCCCAATGTAGAGGTATTTAACGATGCATATTTATATCCCAAAAATCCCACTCTAACTAGTGATTCAATAGAACCCGCTCAGAAAAAAAGGCCCTCTCGGGATCTTCATAGACCCGATGGGTCCCAAAATCTAACGAGCACATGTCCTTTCAGGCCCGTTCTCACTTGTCGTTCGGAAAAAAATCGTGTCGTCTGTAGTGGGAACACTCTCATTACAATTACAATGGCGGCTACAAGGACATTTCCTATCCGGGTAAAAAAAATCGTGTCGTGTGAAGTGGAAACACTCTCATTTGAATTACATTGCCTACAGGATATTCGGATAAAAATCGGATGAAACGCACGACAAGTGGAAACGGGCTTTTAGGTGTGGGAGAATCTAATCAAATTTCAAAGGCTTTTGAGAAATTTTCCTTCACGTGTTGAGCGTCAAAATCGGACAATGATGAAAATCGGACAATGACGGAACTGATGGAAAGTAAAACAAAATAATGATGAAAAGGTTAAAATAGTTTCGCTCGTTCTATTATAATGAGATGAGAAAATTTACATTTCATTGATATACGTACGAACTGCATAATATCACAACATTACAGCTGGGGCGGGAAAAAGAAAGGAAAAAGAAAAAGAAGACTGAAGAACAAAAGGAGGAGGAGAAGAAGAAGAAAGCGAAAAACAAGAGAAAGGGGAGTGAAAAACAAAAGGAAAAGTAACGTTTATGAATAAACTGGTACCGTGATAACCACTTATATAGAAATAAAACCACTCGGAATAATATCCATATTTATAATCAAAGTTAGAACTCCAATGAAAGAATAATGAAAATAATCGACAGTAAAAATAGATTGAATTTGAATTTCACAATAGAAGACTGAAGATAGATACAAGATACAACCACAGAATAAAATAGAATAGAAATAGAACAGATAATGACTATATCACGGATATGTACAATTTTCTGACTTGTATTTAAAGTGTCATCCATACTCTACGTGCTCGCTTCAATGACTAGAAAAAACCCGCTACGAGAGAAGAGGGATGAAGAAGAAAAGAGGGAAAAGGAGAAATAGGGCGAAAAAAGAGGGAAAGAACGAATGGGAAGAAGTCGAAGAGCAAGGGAATGTAACAGTGAAGGAGGAGAAGGGTGAAGAACAAGAGAGGGAAAGGGTGAAGGGAAAAGGAGAAGAACAAGAGAAGGTAGAGATGAAGAGCGAATGAGGAGAGATTGAAGAGCAGGGGAATTGAACGGTGAAGAATGAAGGAGGAGAAGCGTGAAGAGATGAGAAGTGTGAAGAATAAGAGTGAAGAGAAAAGAAGAAAAAGGGTGAAGTGGAAGAGAATGTAAAGGTGAAGAACAAGGGAATGAAAAATGGAGGAGGAGAAGAGTGTGAAGAGACGAGGAGTGAGAAGAACAAGAGAGAAGAGGGGTGAAGAGAAAAGGAGGAGGGTGAAGTGGAAGAGAGGGAAAAGGTGAAGAACGAATAGGAAGAAGTTGAAGAGCAAGGGAATGTAACGGTGAAGAATGAAGGAGGAGAAGGGTGAAGAGACGAGAAGTGTGAAGTACAAGAGAGAAGAGGGGTGAAGAGAAAAGGAGGTGGGTGAAGTGGAAAAGAAGGTAAAGGTGAAGAACGAATGAGGAGAGATTGAAGAGGGGAATGTAACGGTGAAGTGAAGGAGGAGAGGGATGAAGTACAAGAGAAGAAAAGGGGTGAAGAGAAAAGGAGGAGGGTGAAGTGGAAGAGAAGATAAAGATGAACGAATGAGAGATTGAAGAGCAAGGTAGAAGGTTGAAGAACGGAAGAAAAGAGAGGGGAAGGGTGAGGAAACGGAAAGAGGGGAGAGGAGAGATGAGATAGATGAAATAATTTGTGCCTAGACTAGGAGGGAGAGACACATAACTTTGCATAGAGGTGAGGGGGGGTAGAGGAGGGAAAGTAAATAAATAACTATTTACCAGTAAATAAGTGACTACAATACATACTCTTATTAGTATTATTCATTTATTTCACCAAAGGCCAAGTAGTTTTTATTAATGGCACATTTTTGTGTAATTTAAGTATATAGGTAAACTAACATATTATTATTATTTTCATGTGTTTTCACATCGGTAGTAAAAACCAAAGGTCTTGGCAAAACGCAACAATCTTCTTCATTCTTATTAGTATTATTCATTTATTTCATCAAAAGGCCAAGTTGTTTTTACTAATGGCACATTTTTGTGTGATTTAAGTACCTAGGTACACTAACATATTATTATTATTTTCATGTGTTTTCACATCAGTATTAAAAACCAAAGGTCTTGGCAAAACGCAACAACCTTCTTCATTCTCTTGCCAAATATTGGCCATATTAGGGAGGCAGAGAGTGAAAAACGAGAGAAGAGGGATGAAGAAGAAAAGAGGGAAAAGGAGAAATAGGGCGAAAAAAGAGGGAAAGAACGAATGGGAA
>NW_007385581.1:0-467 GCF_000475195.1 Diaphorina citri
GTATAGCAGCTTGGGCAGGGGAAAAATACTGGTCACAATAGATCTACAGAGGTCGCAGTGTTAATTGCATACTCTCTTAGAAGAGGAGCAACCAGTCCCATAATAGATAATAGTTTGCCGTGCTTAATCTTCAGGATTTGGCGACGCTTTTTGGAGGAAAAAGTTGAGAAGCGTACAAGGAACTTTAAGGGACTTTTGAGGTATTTTATATTCAGCCTTACCCAAAGCAAATTTAATGCTTTAGGTGATTGTCCTACATCTAACTACTGACCAAACAACTTTTTCTCAGAATATTTATCTCTCAGATGTTTCATTTCGAAAAAAATCGATCAAAAATGGATAGTTATGAGATTTGGACATAAACCGCTTTTGGCGGCCAAACGGGCGGAGTGACTGCTCCGTTATGGTTAGGCGTAGAGAAAAATTGTAAAAACATAAAATGTTTAAAATTTTAGATCGGAAGAGCG
>NW_007385581.1:1028-3048 GCF_000475195.1 Diaphorina citri
GTGAACACGCGAAAAACATTACCAAAAGGGTAGATTCCTGAGGTCGTCGATTGTCCCAACAAAAAACATTTCATAACTTTGTTACTTTCCTTTATTCTATAGGGGAGGAAAGTAATATTTCGTTCGTATCTCACCTTATGTTTCCGAGATATTCCCGGCCCTTTTGTTTTTTCTTTAAAATATGACCGACCTTGCCCCTTGATAAGACCGGTTAGAACTTTTTTCAGTTACAACATAGAGAAACAAGCGGGGCCCATCCCTCCGGGAATTTTTCGATCTTGGTTAAAGAAATCAATATTTATCTACCACCTATTTATTTAATATTCAGTTTATTATTATTCTTGAAAGATTTTCCGATTTTACTTTCATGTGTAGGTAATGATTTAAAATCACAGACTAAGCCCGTTCTCCCTTGATTCCCATATAATAATGTTTAAGTTCACCCATCCATTTATTGGCCTTCCTCGGCGTAGCTTAACATAGGTAACGCTAAAACCGGTCTTAATTTAACTACTGAAGTGTTTATCTAAAAACTTTCCTCGCTTTGAGTCATAGGTTGTCGCGACAAATTTCAAGATCAGAGCTCATTTTGTAGAAAATGTGAGAAATGTAAAAGAAAATAAAAATCCCACACATTACTCACATTAACTTTAAGTCACCCATCCTTTATTCGTTCTTGCTCCGGCGTAGCTTAACATAGTGACGCTAAAACCGGTCTCTAAATGATCGACTGAAAGTGTTATCTAAAAACTTTCTCGCTTTGAGTTCATTGGTCGTCGCGACAAATTTCGAGATCAGAACTCATTTGTGTGAAAAAATTATGAAAAAAATCCCCCAAAAACCAGTTTTTTGGCTTTATGGTTTTCTGGACAAAATTTGCACCACAATTTTCGTGTTCCTGGTAAAAAGAACTTTAATTTGATATATAGGTCGACCAGGTTTGGATAAGTCCTTCTATGGGGACAGATAGACAGACAGACAGACGACACCGAAGCGAATACAATAGTCCGTCCACTATACCTTTTATTATTACTATTGTAATTTAATAAAGGAAGGACGGACTAAAAATGGTTTTCACCCATGAAATCTGCAGAAAATTTCCATTAAAATATAAATAAATAAGCTTTTTGAATAAATAAATAAACTTGAAATCCGAAGGGAAAACATATAGCCAAGTTGAAATTGAGAGAAGGTTGAAGGAATTAAGATTCAGAAGGCACGAAGTGGGAATGCAGACTTGGCCTTAATTTTCTGATATCACCACTTTTATAGGTCGACATTTTTGGATAGGAACTTGGCCTTTTTTTTCCACATTTGTGTTTTTGTAGGGGTATTAATATATACAGGGAGTTCCCTATGCGTTTCATGGTTGCTTCTCAAGTCTGTACAAATCAAACTGGTTAGTCTCTGATCTGCTCATACTCATGGTTAGTCTCTGATCTGCTCATACTCATGGTTAGTATCTGACTCTCTGATCTGCCCATACTCATACTCATGGTTAGTCTCTGATCTGCTCTACTCATACTCATGGTTAGTCTCTCATCTACTCATACTCACGGTTAGTCTCTGATCTGCTCTACTCATACTCATGGTTAGTCTCTGATCTGCTCTACTCATACTCATGGTTAGTCTCTGATCTGCTCTACTCATACTCACGGTTAGTCTCTGATCTGCTCTACTCATACTCATGGTTAGTCTCTGATCTGCTCTACTCATACTCATGATTAGTCTCTGATCTGCTCTACTCATACTCATGGTTAGTCTCTGATCTGCTCTACTCATACTCAAGTCTCTGACCAAAGGTACTGGAACGGATGATATGCCTTCAGATCACCTCCCACCTAAACCAGCATAATCTCTTTAACCCTTTTCAGTCAGGTTTTCGTTCTGGTCATAGTACGTGTTCCGCACTACTAAAAGTTTCTGATGATATTTCATACTTATGGTTAGTCTCTGATCTGCTCTACTCATACTCATGGTTAGTCTCTGATCTGCTCTACTCATACTCACGGTTAGTCTC
>NW_007385582.1:0-3047 GCF_000475195.1 Diaphorina citri
GATTTGTATATTATTGTTAAAGGTATCCCAACTTTTTAATAGAACAGCGGTGTCTAAACTGTGAGAGTGGAGTTTTTGTCATCATGTGTGCTGTAACAAATCTCTTGTATAAACTTTATGCACAATAGATTTGTATATTATTGTTAAAGGTATCCCAACTTTTTAATAGGACAGCGGTGTCTAAACTGTGAGAGTGGAGTTTTTGGCACATCCACCAATAATTAAACCCATAGTAAATATATATATACCTAGGTAGCTAGGTACCTACCTAACTGGTTTATTGTTTAAAAACGCATTTTTAAAAATAAATGAGCAGCTGAGTGGGCAATAAATGAAAATCATCAAACTGAGATATTTAACTTTAAAGTTTTCAATTTTTCATGAAAATCCTTGAAAAGTATGTTTACAAAAAACGCTGCAACTCATCGAAAAAAAGTTATCACTGCAGTTCAAATTAAAAAAAAAAAAAAAAAAAGGAATTTTAATTGTGTTAAGCATATTTAAATGCTTGTCACAAACATCCAATATCAGGTCCGTTTCTTCTGCTCGATAAAAAAATAATAACAAATAAAAATATATAAAGATACCTTAAAAAAGTAATAATAATAATAAACGTGTCCTCAGTCTTCACAGAAGTTTGAAGGCGAGAAGACACGTAAGATCTCGGTTCAAGCAATTGCCGATTGCATTGTGGAATACTTTTTTTTTTTTAATAGGCATCTACGAACGCCGAATTATTACTGCTGAGAACTGGAATTGGAAGTACTGGTTCATATCATAATACCTAATAACAACAGCTACAATAACAACAGTCAGTCAAGACGTGTTTAGAATCACAGATCTTACCTATATATGTCCTACCCATAGAATAATTTATATTCACATATTAGTACTAATATGTACTTTGTACTATACATACTTATCTGTCATTCATGTCAATAATAATAATGGCTTAAAAATGGTTTTCTAGTATTGGAATTTGTCGTTTTAACACTGAAATACTAGGATTAAAAGGTCTTTTATGCCGTAAAATTTATTTTGGGCTGCTTTCAGAAATTTACAAATGAAAAAGCGAATAGCGAAAAATTGCACAATTTATTTCATTCTTATCTTTGGTACATTTACAGTAAGGGATTTGTTATTTTGACATCCCCACCAACTTCTCATTCTTATTACAACTAGGTATTACGGGATTGGTAATTTTGACATCTCCACTAACTTTCAAACATCTTTATAAGACGGGTTTTGTAATTTTGACATCTCCACTATGTTTTTATCAATTTCATCTGTGCAACACGGGATTGGTAGTTTCGACATATCCACTAGTTTTCTAACTTTGGGGTTTTGTTATTTTGACATCTCCACCATCTTTTGGTTTTCATCATGCAGAATTTCTTTTTATACATCTTCACACTCAAAATTAATTTCTTGAATTTTTTCTCACTTTGATGATTTGATTTATCTAAATCTTGATATTCTAATTAGGTAGGTACATACTTATTTAGTTTTACTCAATTTAATTTGGGGTTTTCTTATTTTGACATCTCCACCATCTTTTGGTTTTCATCATACAGAATTTCTTTTAATACATCTTCACACTCAAAATTAATTTCTTGATTTTTTTTCTCACTTTGATGATTTCATTTATCTAAATCTTGATATTCTAATTAGGTAGGTACATACTTATTTAGTTTTACTCAATTTAATGCCCATAAATTTGTTTGTGTTGATTTTGGTTTGTGTGGGTCAAATGTTCCACTTTATAATAATTATGTAGTTGCGTTTTTTAGTGAGTCGGATGACAATGTTATTTTAATGCCAAAAAATTTAATCCAATTTTGATAGATTGATGTTTCTTTTACTTTTATCATCCGAGTAGGCAGGTTTTATCATAAAAAACATCATAATTTTTACTGGCCTAGATTTTTAGTTCTCTTGTGGGAATTGTCATTTCCATGTTTACCTTGTGTTTATTCAGCCATAAATAACTTTCTAACATCAAATGTCCCGAGCAAAGCTCCATCGCAGGCAACGCATTAATGTGTTTGTGCGCATACGTTTCTGCGCAGTTCTTCTGCTACTCTGTTGTGTTGATTTTGGTTTGTGTGGGTCAAATGTTGTTCCACTTTATAATTATGTAGTTGCGTTTTTTAGTGAGTCGGATGACAATGTTATTTTAATGCCAAAAAATTTAATCCAATTTTGATAGATTGTTGTTTCTTTTACTTTCATCATCCGAGTAAGTTTTATCATAAAAAACATCATGATTTTTACTGGCCTAGATTTTTAGTTCTCTTGTGGGAATTGTCATTTCCATGTTTACCTTGTGTTTATTCAGCCATAAATAACTTTCTTTTTATCATAAAAAATATCATGATTTTTACTGGCCTAGATTTTTAGTTCTCTTGTGGGAATTGTCATTTCCATGTTTATCTTGTGTTTATTCAGCCATAACTTTCTTTTGTTTTTCACCTATCATCTTGGTACATTTTCATATCTTTCATATTATTTCTATTGTCACTCGTGCGATTTAGATTTTGTTTTTCTTGCGCTTTTTTGTAGTACTTACTATGAAATCTTTTGAACCTCATTCTTACTATTCTCATCAATTACATTATAGATCTTAATTTATTTGTGCAACAATAACTTTGTTTGTTCTGTCCATTTTTACTTTCCTTATCCTATAGGAAGGAAAGTAATGTAATCGGGTCAAAATTTCGATGGTCAGTTTTTAGTGCCAAAACACGATCATATTGGTACGTTTTCATATTTTTCATATTATTTCTATTGTCACTCGTGCGATTTAGATTTTGTTTTTCTTGTGCTTTTTTGTAGTACTATGAAATCTTTTGAATCTCATTCTCACTATTCTCATCAATTATATTAGATCTTAATTTATTTGTGCAACAATAACTTTGTTTGTTCTGTCCATTTTTCTTGTATGTTTGTTTCATTTTTCTCTGACATCTGATGTCAGTTATTATAGGGATGAAACTTTTTTGTTTGTAGGTAGGTAATTTTAATTTATAATTAAATATTCAGGTGAA
>NW_007385583.1:0-5010 GCF_000475195.1 Diaphorina citri
AAATATGCGGCAGAGTTGGATAACATGAGGTAAGACTGGTAACAGTGCAAGTAAAGCCTACAATAGGGTGGCGAGAACTGATGAAACAATTGACATCAGAGTAAAGGTGTCTCCACACATAGTCGGCGGCCGTCGATAGATGTGAATCAACCTCGCTCGACTATGTGTGGACACGCCTCAGAAGCAACATGAAAAAATCGGCCACTAAGAAGGGCTCAAAATCTCTTAACGCTATCCAAGAAAAGAAGCGAAACCATACATACGAGTATAAGATTGCTATAGAATTCTCCTTACGATCTTAGACTTTTCAGTACTATAAAATTGTAGCCTATCTTGGGAGTATCAATAACTTTTCCATAACCATAATACTTTTTACTTTATCTCCATAGAAAACCAATACCCTTCTTTCTTTCCGTTGCAGGTTGGAGAAGTACAACGAAACCTTGGCACTCGGCATGAGCTTCGTTTACACCTACCTCACCAAGTACACCTGTCAGAGAATCGCCAGCGTCACCGACGTAAACCGCGTTCACACCGCCCTCCTGACGCAGAAAGAACACGGCTACCCACCCCCCGAGTGGGCAACAGGCCCCCAATATCCTCAACAACAGATAGAGTACATTGGGGCGCTGAGCTTCTATGCCCGAGCGTACGACCATGTGCAAAAGCGACTCGCTGGAGGACCTCTGGTGACGAAGATAATCGATAGTATGGTGGCCAAACGAAACAGATCCTTGGAGCCGGATTATAAAATGTTGCTCTTCTCAGGTTAGTTTATGTTGTGCTAAAACTGGGGGCCAATCATTAAATGGAGAAAAAATTAAATAAAATTCAGTCATGACAAACACTAAAGGGATTTCGTAAGAGTCTATTTTAGTGTCAATCATACTTAACAATGCAACCTCTAGTGGCAGGGTGGAAAACCTTTCCATTCCACCACTAGATGTTTCAGGGTGGAAATTTTTTTCCATCGCACCACTAGAGGTTTACATTGTGAAATAGACATCAATGATAGTTCAATTGAACCATTTCCCAGGAAAGTTAGAACAGCATTAACACTGTTCTTTTGTATCTCTCAGGTCACGATACCACGGTCGGTATTATGCTGCAGACTCTGGGCTACGATAAGCTAGTCAAGCCTGACTTCGGCTCGAGCATCTTATTCGAGCTGCACTCCATTCACAACCAATACTACGTCAAAGTATTCTTCAAACCGAGTGGCTTCTCCAATCACATGATCCCGCTGCAATTTCCAAACTGCCATTTGCCGACGATATGTACACTGGATGAATTCATAGCCGTGAACCAGCCCTGGCGAATAAGTCTCGAGGAATGGCAGCAAGAGTGTGCGATATAGGCACTCTGGAAAATTCCGAGTGTCCAAGCCTGGGAATTAGTATTTCGAACCCTTTTTACATTGAAATGGGGGTCTTTTCTGACGAAATTCCTGTGTGCGGAGTCCAGTATGTAGGACTATTGCACTCCATTTCGAATCTTTACAATAAGATTGGTGATCAGAGCACAACCAGATGAAGACAGTTCAAATATCAGTACGACTATAGATTTTTTACATGTCTAAATATGTAACTCCCAAAGAAGTTTGCACAAACCAAAGAGACTCAATGGTGTCTTATATTGTCCAAAATTTTGTTAATCTTTCCTTCCCGTTTGCTACATACTTTTGTACCTGCACTAAGTTTTAAAGGCCCCATCCTTCCAACACCATAGGTAGGATGCTTATCAAAAGTGTTGAGAGGCGCGCGAACGTCAAGAGTTCGAAGCGACGCGATGCTCGGTCTCACGGACAAAGGAAGAAAGTAAAGGTGTCACGTCACGTGATAGTAGTGTGTTTCTACCTTTAGTGGCGAGAAGCCAGAGATAACAACACGCCTCACTAAGGAAAGGATGTAAATATAAGATAATTTAAGTATACTATGAATTATTTACAAATTATATTTACCTTTGTGTTTCGTCTGACTTATCTTGTGAACATAATAACGTTTTGTGGACTTGCTATCCACAAATGAAGTGTCACTTTAGTTCAATCCTATTTCAGTGAAGCTAACAAGGCAAGTGTAGCAATGAAGTTAGCTTTTTTACTAAGAATACTAGGGCATGGAACCTTATAGACTACCATATTGATAAAACTCCACATTTATTAGATAGCATTAGTATGGGAGAAAAGTGTAGTGGGGATTATGTAGGGATAAAGGAGGGAGAGAGAGAAAAGGGTAAAAAAATATGGCGACAAGAAAATTGATATTGAATTGCAAAACACAAATTGCGATAAAATTTACTGGGTTAGTGAGAGAGGTTGATAGGAAAAGGTGAGAGAGAAAGGGGAAGAGAAATGCCAGAAGCTAATTTCATAAACAGAGAGATAGAGAGGAGGGAGGGAGAGGGAGAGGGAGGGAGAGAAGGAGGGAGAGAAAGAGAGAGAGAGAGAGAAAGCAAATGCCACAAGCTAATCTCATCGAGAGACAGAGAGATAGGAGAAGAGTTATGACCTTATCAAAAGTCAATTTACACTACTGGTGTTGGATATTTTCAGCTTCATCTACTGAAAACACACATGACATTTTCATTACATAACAAACAATATCAAACTTTGCGTCATATATTCACTTTTATATTCACTTTTCCACAGCAGGTATAAGCCTCTTTAGAGGAAAAAAGTCTTTTCGACTCCCACTCGTTATTTATTTTTAGCTTTTATGTAATGCTTTCTGAACTCGTTTCTCGTCAAAAGATCTGTGCCTACACACTCTGCTCACGGCAAGGTATTGGATTACCTTCTTTTATTACAGCTTGTTTATTTGACCTGATGTTTATAAAAAGTATCCTTTAACAACTTCTGATTGGAAAGCTAAAATACCTACGTATATAAAAAAGCTACAAATTAATCAACAGTAGTGACAAAAAGAAAATGAAAGAGAATAACAAAAAGAAAAGAAAACGGACTAACGGAAAAACACTAAAATGAACAAAATTTTGAAGCATATCTAGAAAATAAAGTTTGAACAAAACTTAAAGGACGAATACAATGAACACTCATAAGAGAAAACAAAAAAGGAATAACATCTAGGAAATGATATCAAAACTAGAAGCACATAAAACGGAAATAAATGCCAACAACGTCTACGACTAACAAAGCAAAAAAATACTCACTCCACCGATTCAAATTGGAAGAAAATGAGGACGTATTGTGAAGTGAAGGCTTGTAAGATGACATGAGAAGATCTGAGAACATGTCTAGATGACATGAAGAGCTTGTCTTCATTTGTGTGTACGGAGGAGCTTTGTACAGACATGGAGGGGGAAAAGATGTAGCTTTTAATTTGAGATCTGACTATCTGACATTTTCATTTGACTTACTTAGTGTGTTATTTATTGAACTAAACTTTTTTTAAGGGTAAAAGGTCTTCTCGAATAATTCTTCAGGTTTCAAATAATTTGGAAATAAAATATAGAGCACCCGATGATCGTCATCTATTTGACGGCGATTGACGAAAACGAGTACCGCTTTCGCATTAATTCAAGGCACATTCTTTTACATACATCCTATCCACAAACAGAAAATGTCGCTCAAAAAATTTCCGTCCTGGCCGGGATTCGAACCCAGCACCTCCAGGTTGCCAGTCCGTGCTCTTGACCACTCAGCCACAGAGGTGGGTTAATCCCGAGGCTAACTCACCTTGCTGTACAGAAGAAAACACAGCGTTATCGAAGTTGGCAAAGGAAGGCTGCTGCTGGGCTGCTGGTTGGGGCTGAGACTGTTGTCCTCTGGAGTTCCTGGGCACGCTGGTCCCGTTACTGCTGGCGAAAGGGTCTTTGGGCGCCAGCTTGAAGTCGGCTTGGAATAGAGAAGATTGCGAGCTAGGAGGTGGCAGCGTGGAGGTGCTACTGGAAGTGCTACTCGTGGAGGAGGGATGTGCGGAACCGTTGGTCAATGTGATCTGAGAAAGAAAGATAAAACGCATGTTAATTAAATTGGACATTCGTAAAAACTTAGCCTCAACAAATTGATACCTTTACTGCTAACACTAGTCAGCTTCCATGGCGTAGTGGTCACTGCGCTCGCCTTGCACGCGGGAGACCCGGGTTCGATTTCCGGCGGGGTCAAGAAATTTGTATCATGCAAATGATTGATTCCATGACTGGCTGTTGCGAGGCCTACTCAGCCTCGTGAGGAAAATGAGTAGCCATGTAATATAAATGCGCATAGCGACCGGTACCAGCATGGTAGGTAAACACTGGGGCGTTGTATTATTGAGATATTTGGAAAATCCTACAATGCTGCAGTGAGCACTAAAGTTGTGATATAAGAACACAAACGGTATTTATTTATTATTACTGCTCACACTATTTGATACTATTTTCAGTTCAAATTCTCAAAGGATATAGAGTTTCATCTCCATATATCATTGAAAAGATACCTGAGTGGTTCTCAGTGGAATAGACTTGGGGTGAACAACTTGTGACGACTGCTGTGTTGTTGATGTGACTGGTGGTTGAGAGGTGGACTGCGCTGTAGAGGGTTTCAGGTTCGGTATCGTTGACGGATCTATGTAGTATCTGAAATGATGGAATAGAATCTCATTTAAACTGCCAAGATAAGACTGAAAAATTCCTCCCACAGAGTCCCTTTATTACTATTATAATAATAAAGGAAGGACGGACTAAAAACCCAGTGAACACTGAACAAATAAAGAACTGACACAGAAAAGAATGCATTAAACAATCATGATTCATGAATTTCATGATGATATTGGTCGAGTAGAGTAGTCCGTGGTTGTCTACTCCTAATTACATTTCACAATCGTAATTTCTGATTAGATAGTTTGGATTACAACAGTTAGAGACCCCTGGCTTTGGAGTGGTTACGTCATGGAATGTCTGTCTGAGGTAAATATTGTCACAGACATTTCAATATGATGAGGTAGCGTATATTTTAAATATACAGGGTGTCCGGAGAAAAGCTGACAATCACGTTCGTTAATAATAGAGTTT
>NW_007385583.1:5581-10896 GCF_000475195.1 Diaphorina citri
AAAAAAAATCGAATATCATACCTACACACACAAATCTTATGTAATACGCGAATAAAGTGATTACGCTGTCATTACGTGTAATGGTCCACAACCATATCATGTAGAGCAATGTGCTATGACAAGTCGTGACAAATTTAGAGAGAATTACCTTGTGTTTTATCCCTCGTGCCCTGTGGTGCAGTTACTTGTCAGTAGTCATTTGGTTAGTGTACGGTTTAGTCGGGTTTCCTCTGGGTCAGTGATGTGGTACTCATTGTGCGAAATTTTAATACAGACCATTCTAAATAGTGATAAACGGAGTCGGGTTCGCCAAATCGGAACTTGAATCTTTGCGGGATTTAATAATTTAACAATTCCAAATTTCCCGTTTTCGTATGATTAGTCGGGAGTTAAAACATAAATGAATAGCTCACCCCTAAAGGGGATTTAGCTAAAAATATTGTTCGTGTAATTATTCTAATTACAATGCATAATATACGTATGGTTGAAGGTTTGATAAAGTCACTCCATTACAATTACAACTTGTGTTTGTTCTCTTCTCTAGACACACAAGTATACGCCAAATTAGCCACACAAAAGAAATGAAAGCTTCCATAGATCACCGCTCCATCCCACTTTGAGATTAAACCGTCCAGGAAGGTAAACCGTTTCTCAAACCCGGTGCATTTGACCATGCGTGCTATGCTCATTTTGTTTTACGTGCTTCCTCTGCTCGTAGGAAGAAAGGCTTGCGAGGCTCCGGAATGCAATGAGATCGACGAATATGCCCAGTCCAGTGTTGTATTCACGGCTGTGATATTCAGACATGGAGATCGCGCTCCGGAAAAACAAGAAGTGTACGCCTGTGACCCGTACAAGTCGGAGGAACGCTACTGGCCTGAAGGATTTGGAAATCTCCTCAAGAGAGGTAAGAACAGAATGAGCTTGGATAAGTAGAATAGAATAAAATATATCCTGTTTATACTGCCAGAATGAGACTGAAAAGTCCCTTTACTCCCGCAGTCCAACACGGAAAAATAAGTAGACGGTAGTTTCACGGAGACTCTGGTCCGTCGCACATTGGAAACGCCTCAAAAAGCAAACCTATGAAAATGATAGAGACTCTCTATAGCCTCACCATCATTTTCATAGATTTGATTTTTGAGGTGACCACGTGCTACTCAAAATCACGCGACTACGCTTCGCATGTGCGATTGGTCTCCTGTTTGAATGGAAAAAATCATGTTCCAATCTTTGACAATAAAGTAGGGTACCCAACCTCTAGTCAGCGTTGCAAGAGGCAAAAGTGGCTTCATAGTGAAGACCAAGCTCTTAGATATCAATGCTACTCTATTCTAAATTTTCAGACACATATTGTAAATATTCAAAGGATTGTCTCTTCTCCCCCAGGAAGGCAGCGCCTGTATACACTGGGCAAATTCCTGCGCAACCGCTACTCGTCGCTACTTCCCGAGACCTATCACTTCCACGACGTCAACATCACAAGTAGCGACCTAGACAGGACGATCAGCAGTGCTCTATGTTTGCTGGGAGGTCTCTATCTGCCTCAGTCATATGACGAGGACCCAAGCTGTGACATTGTGGCACCTATCATACCCGTGCATTCGATCAATATGAACAACGACATGTGGATCATGTTCAAGAAGGACTGTCCCAAATATGCGGCAGAGTTGGATAACATGAGGTAAGACTGGTAACAGTGCAAGTAAAGCCTACAATAGGGTGGCGAGAACTGATGAAACAATTGACATCAGAGTAAAGGTGTCTCCACACATAGTCGGCGGCCGTCGATAGATGTGAATCAACATCGCTCGACTATGTGTGGACACACCTTAAGACAGTCACGCATCAGAAGCAACATGAAAAAAATCGACCACTAAGAAGGGCTCAAAATCTCTTCAAGCTATCCAAGAAAAGAAGCGAAATATCTACCACGGTGCCTTTAAACAACCATACATACGAGTATAAGATTGCTATGGAATTCTCCGTACGATTTTAGACTTTTAAGTACTGTAAAATGGTAGCCTATCTTGGGAGTATCAATAACTTTTCCATAACCATAATACATAATACTTTTCCATAACCATAATACCATAATACTTTATCTTCATAGAAAACCAATACCCTTCTTTCTTTCCGTTGCAGGTTGGAGAAGTACAACGAAACCTTGGCGCTCGGCATGAGCTTCGTTTACACCTACCTCACCAAGTACACCTGTCAGAGAATCGCCAGCGTCACCGACGTAAACCGCGTTCACACCGCCCTCCTGACGCAGAAAGAACACGGCTACCCACCCCCCGAGTGGGCAACAGGCCCCCAATATCCTCAACAACAGATAGAGTACATAGGGGCGCTGAGCTTCTATGCCCGAGCGTACGACCATGTGCAAAAGCGACTCGCTGGAGGACCCCTGGTGACGAAGATAATCGACAGTATGGTGGCCAAACGAAACAGATCCTTGGAGCCGGATTATAAAATGTTGCTCTTTTCAGGTTAGTTTATGTTGTGCTGAAACTGGGGGGCCAAGCATTAAATGGAGAAAAAATTAAATAAAATTCAGTCATGACAAACACTAAAGGGATTTCGTAAGAGTCTATTTTAGTGTCAATCATACTTAACAATGCAACCTCTAGTGGCAGGGTGGAAAACCTTTCCATTCCACCACTAGATGTTTCAGGGTGGAAATTTTTTTTCCATCCCACCACTAGAGGTTTACATTGTGAAATAGACATCAATGATAGTTCAATTGAACCATTTCCCAGGAAAGTTAGAACAACATTAACACTGTTCTTTTGTATCTTTCAGGTCACGATACCACGGTCGGTATTATGCTGCAGACTCTGGGCTACGATAAGCTAGTCAAGCTATTAACACTGTTCTTTTGTATCTTTCAGGTCACGATACCACGGTCGGTATTATGCTGCAGACTCTGGGCTACGATAAGCTAGTCAAGCGCACCACTAGAGGTTTACATTGTGAAATAGACATCAATGATAGTTCAATTGAACCATTTCCCAGGAAAGTTAGAACAGCATTAACACTGTTCTTTTGTATCTCTCAGGTCACGATACCACGGTCGGTATTATGCTGCAGACTCTGGGCTACGATAAGCTAGTCAAGCCTGACTTCGGCTCGAGCATCTTATCCACCACTAGAGGTTTACATTGTGAAATAGACATCAATGATAGTTCAATTAAACCATTTCCCAGGAAAGTTAGAACAGCATAAACACTGTTCTTTTGTATCTTTCAGGTCACGATACCACGGTCGGTATTATGCTGCAGACTCTGGGCTACGATAAGCTAGTCAAGCCTGACTTCGGCTCGAGCATCTTATTCGAGCTGCACTCCATTCACAACCAATACTACGTCAAAGTATTCTTCAAACCGAGTGGCTTCTCCAATCACATGATCCCGCTGCAATTTCCAAACTGCCATTTGCCGACGATATGTACACTGGATGAATTCATAGCCGTGAACCAGCCCTGGCGAATAAGTCTCGAGGAATGGCAGCAAGAGTGTGCGATATAGGCACTCTGGAAAATTCCGAGTGTCCAAGCCTGGGAATTAGTATTTCGAACCCTTTTTACATTGAAATGGGGGTCTTTTCTGACGAAATTCCTGTGTGCGGAGTCCAGTATGTAGGACTATTGCACTCCATTTCGAATCTTTACAATAAGATTGGTGATCAGAGCACAACCAGATGAAGACAGTTCAAATATCAGTACGACTATAGATTTTTTACATGTCTAAATATGTAACTCCCAAAGAAGTTTGCACAAACCAAAGAGACTCAATGGTGTCTTATATTGTCCAAAATTTTGTTAATCTTTCCTTCCCGTTTGCTACATACTTTTGTACCTGCACTAAGTTTTAAAGGCCCCATCCTTCCAACACCATAGGTAGGATGCTTATCAAAAGTGTTGAGAGGCGCGCGAACGTCAAGAGTTCGAAGCGACGCGATGCTCGGTCTCACGGACAAAGGAAGAAAGTAAAGGTGTCACGTCACGTGATAGTAGTGTGTTTCTACCTTTAGTGGCGAGAAGCCAGAGATAACAACACGCCTCACTAAGGAAAGGATGTAAATATAAGATAATTTAAGTATACTATGAATTATTTACAAATTATATTTACCTTTGTGTTTCGTCTGACTTATCTTGTGAACATAATAACGTTTTGTGGACTTGCTATCCACAAATGAAGTGTCACTTTAGTTCAATCCTATTTCAGTGAAGCTAACAAGGCAAGTGTAGCAATGAAGTTAGCTTTTTTACTAAGAATACTAGGGCATGGAACCTTATAGACTACCATATTGATAAAACTCCACATTTATTAGATAGCATTAGTATGGGAGAAAAGTGTAGTGGGGATTATGTAGGGATAAAGGAGGGAGAGAGAGAAAAGGGTAAAAAAATATGGCGACAAGAAAATTGATATTGAATTGCAAAACACAAATTGCGATAAAATTTACTGGGTTAGTGAGAGAGGTTGATAGGAAAAGGTGAGAGAGAAAGGGGAAGAGAAATGCCAGAAGCTAATTTCATAAACAGAGAGATAGAGAGGAGGGAGGGAGAGGGAGAGGGAGGGAGAGAAGGAGGGAGAGAAAGAGAGAGAGAGAGAGAAAGCAAATGCCACAAGCTAATCTCATCGAGAGACAGAGAGATAGGAGAAGAGTTATGACCTTATCAAAAGTCAATTTACACTACTCGTTTACACCTACCTCACCAAGTACACCTGTCAGAGAATCGCCAGCGTCACCGACGTAAACCGCGTTCACACCGCCCTCCTGACGCAGAAAGAACACGGCTACCCACCCCCCGAGTGGGCAACAGGCCCCCAATATCCTCAACAACAGATAGAGTACATTGGGGCGCTGAGCTTCTATGCCCGAGCGTACGACCATGTGCAAAAGCGACTCGCTGGAGGACCTCTGGTGACGAAGATAATCGATAGTATGGTGGCCAAACGAAACAGATCCTTGGAGCCGGATTATAAAATGTTGCTCTTCTCAGGTTAGTTTATGTTGTGCTAAAACTGGGGGCCAATCATTAAATGGAGAAAAAATTAAATAAAATTCAGTCATGACAAACACTAAAGGGATTTCGTAAGAGTCTATTTTAGTGTCAATCATACTCAGTATGGTGGCCAAACGAAACAGATCCTTGGAGCCGGATTATAAAATGTTGCTCTTCTCAGGTTAGTGTATGTTGTGGTAAAACTGGGGGCCAATCATTAAATAATGGAGAAAAAATTAAATAAAATTCAGTCATGACAAACACTAAAGGGATTTCGTAAGAGTCTATTTTAGTGTCAATC
>NW_007385584.1:0-284 GCF_000475195.1 Diaphorina citri
AAATTGTGGAGAAACGAGAACCTGCGTTTTCTATGTAAGATTATATTTGTGTTGAGTGTTGTTGTGAGCGCCACAAAAACAATACTCAGTTGTGCAAGTAGATCTTTATAGGAAATGGCGGTTGGATAAGTAGGGTAAAAGCCATTTAGTTTGAGAAATAACACTCTAACGAATCTTGCTTGAGTTTGCTCAAGACTTTTAATATGACATTGGTGGTTAGGTGCCCAGATAACAGCAGCGTACTCGAGCTTACTTCTCACAAGAGCCGTGTAGAGTGTTATGAT
>NW_007385584.1:1108-3046 GCF_000475195.1 Diaphorina citri
CCTTTTTAACTCCCCCTTTATTTATTTTTTAAATTTATAAGCCTTCATTAAAAAATCTAATAAATGAAAATGAAAATTTTTTTTTTTTTTTTTTTTTTTTTTTTCAAGAGGTCAATAGACGGAACTGTAACTGCTAAGGTCTTATCGTCCCGAAATAGGAGAGAGAAGGAAGACAGGACAGGAGAAAGCCAGCCGTTCCGAGAACGAACATTATCGGTTCAGGATGAAGTACGCCCTGGGCGGAAATCGAAACGTAGCACTTACACGGCTTTGTAGTAGCATGCCCGAAGTTAATTTAATCTCAAACACTTCAATTTAATCTTCGTTCTCGGAACGGCTGACTTTCTCCTATCCTCTAGTCCTTCCCTTTTCGATTTTTGGAGTTACAGTTCACCCTATCAATTTTTGTTACCCTATAAACATTGATACCGTGGTACATATTATTAATTTACAAACATTTTCACCTCAAAATTAGGCTAACAGTTTTTTTATGCCCTAACATCGGTATCCTAGTCGAATCCTTAAAAGCCTATTAAAACATCCGTTGGGAAATAAAAAGGCCCTTTTAATAAACGGTAAAAACGGCCATTCCATTTTTTCGTGGCCTATAACGTGGCCTATAAAGTTTTTTATTTTTCCTGCTACATCGGTAGGATTATAACAAGAATATTCGAACTACATCCTGGATATAAAAACAAAACTAAATCAACATGAAGAACAACTTCGGGCAAAAGTTTATAAACTTACATTTCCTCTTCAGGCCTTTATTAATTATTGCAGAGTTCAAGCAAGAATAATTCAATTGAAGACAACTTTTACACTCTAATAAATATCAATAAAAAGGTTTGAACTTTAAAGCTTTAAACTCTGATTTAAAATTTGAAAACGTGGGTGGGGTTTGATATATCACAAGAAGAAAGAAAATTCGTCTTTGCCTTCTTCTTTTTCTCCTCCTCCTTCCTCCTCTTCTTCTTCTTCATCATCTTCTTCTCCTTCTCGTTCTTTTCCTTTTCTTCTTTTTTTTCGTTTTCTTCTTGTTTTTATCTTCTCAGCTTTCAGCTTCTCTATTTTCAACCTCTCTTGCACATTTTCACCATTTTTCTTCGCCCTTTTTTTGTATTTTTGGTAGTGTGTTCCGCCAAGTCCTGACCTGAAATCCGACTTAGATAAAGCCGGTAATTAGGCATTAGGTACCTATTTTAGGGATTCATCTTTATCTATAGGTAGGTATATTTATTTAGGAGAATGAAACATGAAACCCTTTAGGTATGTCTAGGTTTACAGATTTTCCTATACATTCCATTCAAACTTTCAAAAGCGGATTCTGTCAGGTCAAGGGCTCGACCTTTGCTTTCATGTTCGGGCTTTTGTGGTTTATACTTCACGACATCCTTTGTCTGTTTCTCTTCACTTTACAAAAGGAAGTGATATTTATACTTCAGAGATGGAAATTGTGGAGAAACGAGAACCTGCGTTTTCTATGTAAGATTATATTTGTGTTTCTCTTCACTTTACAAAATGATGAGTTCGTTGAAGGAGCGGATCGTTTGAATATTTGTAACCGGGGATGTTTTTGATGGTTACGGTTGGGTGTCGGTTTTTCTCAGTCTGGGGACTAATTAAGGTGAGCTTGTCTCCAAAGCTTTACAAAATGATGAGTTCGTTGAAGAAGAAAGCGGATCGTTTGAAGATTTGTAACCGGGGATGTTTTTGATGGTTACGGTTGGGTGTCGGTTTTTCTCAGTCTGGGGACTAATTAAGGTGAGCTTGTCTCCAAAAGACGACGTCTAGAGAAAGAGTTCTGAAAAAATTGACGAATTTGTTTGAATCTTTAGCCACTTTTCAATCAGATTCAGGGGAGAAAGGAATAACCAAAGCCCATCTTGTTTCACATTGATATGAAGTTTGATACTTCCCAAGTCAGTAATCTCCTAACAT